>NC_063196.1:24914952-25214952 GCF_017589495.1 Alosa alosa
TTTCAAGAAATGCAACCCTTGTTGTCTCACAGATACAGTTTCTGTGAAACTGGTGTGATCCATGGCAGGCCTACTGGATTTGTGCTAACCAAATTTAGCCTCTGTTACATTTTCATAAAAACATTTTAAAAAGAAGGCATATTTGCACAATTTCGGCGTGTCTTTGTGATACTGACCTCCCCAGCTCAGTCTGAGTGGATACACATGACTTTAAGGCACTGGTTGAGGCACTAACTCTGTGCGCTGAGGACCTTGACTTAGCTTAGCTTAGCGGCGACACAGGGGAAGATTAACAAAAGGGGGGTTACTGTACTTGATTTTCATCAACTACAATAATATTGCCCTCAAAAACAACATCCTCTGGGTCAAAGCCAGCAGCTCAGTTTGCAGTTATGTCAGAGCCCTCGCGTTTGTTTCAAATTAGCTTGTGATTGTAAATCACAAAGAAAGTCAAGGAGGGGGAAAAAACATTTCAGTTATGAACAGACAGAGAAACACATGTACACAGTCATCATATTCACATAAACATCCATTAGAATGAGGCACATAAACACTCACACACACACACACATACACATATACACACACATGCATGCACACGCACACACACACAAACACAACAAATGTCAGACAGGAGCAAAAGCAATGTTTATGAAACTGTGAACAAAGGAACTTTTAGCCATCAGATGACAATGTTGCTGAATATATTGATGTCAAATACATCCTTAGGATGTATTTCTTTTTGGTTAACATGCACCATGAAACATGTTTTGAACATGTGTTTAAGCAATATTGCCAGATTTAAATATATATAAATTAGGGCTGTCAAAATAACTGATTCATTTCGATTAATTAATTTGAGAAAAAATAACTGATTAAAAAAATTAGTGCAGATTAATCGATTCCGTATGACCTTTGCCCCCGAGCCGTTCTAGTCAGTAAAAATTAGACTGTAAAATGAAGAAGAGAGAAGGTGTTGAAAAAAAATAAAGTGTTGAAAATAAAGTCCTCTGCAATGTCTGCAGCAAGGAATTTGCATATCACCGGAGTACATCAACTCTATAGTCGCACATCAATGCAAAGAAATAAGTGTTGACATTGAGGGGAGTGTTATTTTCATTGTGTCCCCTAGGTTATATCTTTGGCCTGAAATGCCATGTATGTGAAAAAAAAACTTCTTCCTGAAGCACTTTATTTTGAATTTATTTGAATTTGAAGCACTTTGAATTCACTTCCTCAGCATATTAGGTCATATCATAGATTATTATGGCAATTATTTGAACAGTGAAAATAATAATAAAAGAGTTTTTGAACTTTAATGTCACTAATGCTGATTATTCAATGATTCGTTTGAATTTAAATATTTAAAATCACACAGCAAAAATTATATATGCGATTAATTTAGATTAATTAATCACAGAGTATGTAATTAATTAGATTATTTTTTTTAATTGATCGACAGCCCTAATATAAATATATATTCAACCAAAATCCACACTGGAACACACTGGAGTTCATTTACTTTAAAGAATAGACCAGTGATCTCTTCAGTATTGAAAAATGTTAGCTACTTAATAGAAACTGTCATCCTGTGTTATACGACATTCCATTTTCTGGATTGGTATGGTGGCCCTTGAGAGACAAATTAAAAGATGACTTGATAGGGGCTGATGGAGATGGAACATGGTGGATATGAAAAATGCAAGCAATTACTGAAATACACAGACAATTCAAGAGGTTTCATGTTTTTTTATAGAGTCAGCGAAATAAAAGTGTACACGGACAGCAGTGAAACAAAAATAAGCAAATACTAAATATTTTAATTATTATGTTTCCTTGTATACACCTGTGCCAGTCTCTCTGGTGCAGGCATATATATTATGTTTCCAAAAGGCATATAGAATATTACAATAATAACAAAAAAGACAAAGTATATATTTATATCTCTATATATTTTTTGTCATTCGCTGGCGAGATGGAAAATGTTAAATCATCACCCATATATACACATTAGCGCCTGATAGCATTCCACTCTGAAATTATTGCACCGAGAGCCTCAGCGAGCTCGTCATGGTCACCCCAGTAAACTTTTGTATAAAAATAGAATGAGAGGACTAACACACCAAACAAGTCTTCATCTTTTCTGACAGGCAAAAACCGCGGCTGCCCCCTTCTCCCTTGGGCCTGAGCCCGCACCAGCAGCTTAGAGAAACAGAATGGATACGCACACCCTGCAGTCTCTCTCACTGCATAAGGAGAGAGGGCGAAACTGGTGGCAGCGGTGGTGGGGGGGGGCCGACCGACTGAATAATCTGTTTGCTTTTTGGTTGTCTTCTTTTTTGTGTGTGTGTGTGTGTGTGTGTGTGTGTGTGTTTTGGAAAATCAAACATATTAGTTTGTTCGTTTGTTATCTTTCTCTTTTGCCCTCGTCACTCCTTCGCTTGCTTCCATCTGTGGTCACACAGAGATACATCTTCCTCTGATCCAACGGCCCTGTCTCTCCCACCCCATGTTCCTGGGCAGCGGCCAGGTCTAAACAGCGGGCTGTTTGGGTGTGGACTCAACTCTTCTGCTGTCCTCAATCTTAACACTCTCGTGCCCAGATTAAAAAAAAAACAAAACAAAAAATTAAAAACAAATGTGAAGTGGAGCCCTTTGAAGCTCCCTCTCTCTCTTCTTCCCTCTCTCTCTCTCTCTGTCTGTCGTGTTTCTCTCTCTCTCTATCTTCATCTCGAGAGGGCGGAGAGATGGCACCCAAAGCTTTTGGCACTCCATGAAAAACCAGAGCTCCAAAAAGAGAGTGAGGCTTTGAGGCTTCTCTCTTCAAAAGGAGGAGAGTAAAAAGACAAGGTGCGGCGAAAACGCCTGCAACAAGAGCAAGAAGAGAGAGAGAAAACAAAAAAATCCAAATCCGGAACAACTTCCGGGGCGTCGTCGCTTACACCATGGTCTCCACGCCGACCAGCTTGGGAGTGAGGATGCGCGGTGTCACGCCGTTGTTCAGGTCCTCCTCGAACTCCAGCAGCTGGCCCATGAAGTTGAGGTTGGGCGAAATGATGGGCCGTCGGGCCTTGACGAACTTGTAGGCGTCCGTCATGGTCATCCAGGAGTGCTTCATCAGGTAGGCAATGACGATGGTGGCAGAGCGCGACACACCTGCCTGGCAGTGGATGAGGACGCCCTGCCCAGCCTGGTGAGCTTCCTCTGCACAAACACACACACACACACACACAAACAACAACAAAAAACAAATAAATAAACAAATAACAGACATTTGAGTCAGGTTATACAGTAATTCAGGTAGTGTGGCTTTTAAAAATCTGTCAATTCGGTGGCCATCCCTAATAATGGGTAATCATTTGTGAGCTACATTTAAAAAAATGCAACGTGAGTCATTTGTTAGCCACAGAGCCCTTTAGCCTTTCTGTGTGGTTGCAGCGCCAACGTACTTATAATGCAGACCCACGTCGTATTAATTCAGACTAACTCTGCAAGGTCAAAATGCGACAGAAGGTGCTGGCGCATACCAATGAACTCGAAGGCCTCCTCGAAGTACTGGCGTAGGTTCTGCTTGTTGCTGTCGGTGGCCGGTAGACGCTTGTAGCAGAGGAGGCCGAGGTCGTAATGGTAGAGTGGGAGGTGCGTGGTGACGTTGAGCACGTAGCCGATGTTGAACCGCTGCATTTGGTCGAGGCTCTGGGCGTCGTGCTCGTTGCCCAGGTAGAGGAAGGGTAGGATGGGCGTGAGCTCGGCGTTCTCGATGTCGGGGGTGGAAGGCAGCGAGTGAGGTAGCCCCCCCGACAGGCCCACGGCACCCACCCCAACGGTGTCCATGCCCTCCTGGTGCAGATGCAGCGAGTGCTCGCACAGGCTCTCGTGGTGTTGACGGAACGCGCTGAGGCCCCCTGAGAAAGCCACACACACACACACACACATACACACACACACAAACACACACACACAAACACACAAACACACACACGCACACACACACACACACAAACAAGAAGCTGAAATGAAGTGACTGAAAGGATGTCTGAATCAGTTCCTTGTTCAATAAGAGAGATTAATATCAATATGCATATGTATTGGCTGGGCTTTGGTTTAAACCATTTAAAACCTTTAAGGTCCTATCAAACTACAGCTAATTATACTCCACTTAGAGGTAGCCATTGTGGAGAGCAACACACTCAGCATCATACAAACAATGTAGATAGCGCCCGCATATGTCAGGGATAACGGCCGCCGAGGTGTCCTGTTATACGGAATTAATGGACGAGGGCGAGGGGCAAAAAACTCCCCAACGCGCAGCGGAGTCCATTAATTCCGTATAACTGGACACACCTCGAAGGCCGTTATCCCGCTTATCACCCGGTTGCCACTGTAAAGCAAAGGAAACACGCGGTTCCGTTTAAAAAGAAGCTCACTAGTTCAGCTTGTTGTACAACTTTCGTTGGCCCTATAACAGCGATAGCATGGACAGTTAGCTTGTTTACAGTTGATTCCATTGTTGCGAAGCCTGCAACCGTCGTCCTACTATGGTTGTTATAGTTACTATTCATAAGCATTGATATGGAACGGTGTCCTGTTATTCAGAATTATCACCCGGAGAGAAGAAATACTTTTCTGATTGGCTGGTGGGGTGGCTATTAATTCTGAATAACAGGACACCGAGGACACACTACAACAAGCTGAACTAGTGAGCTTCTTTTTAAACGGAACCGCGTGTTTCCTTTGCTTTACAGTGGCAACCAGGTGATAAGCGGGATAACGGCCTTCGAGGTGTGTCCAGTTATACGGAATTAATGGACTCGGGCGTAGGCAACTCCGCTGCGCGTCGGGGAGTTTTTTGCCCCTCGCCCTCGTCCATTAATTCCGTATAACAGGACACCTCGGCGGCCGTTATCCCTTACTTAATAGCCACCCCACCAGCCAATCAGAAAAGAGTATTTCCTCTCTCTGGGTGATAAAATATTTTAACCATTCTTTGACCCAAAGAAAATTGTTTTTTTTTTAATCCACACAAATGCTCCGTGCTCTACAGCAGTCGGTGGTGCTCATACACATGTATTTGGGACAGTCATTTACGCGTGCGCTACACAGAGGTTTGTAATGATCCATGTTGGCACTGGACCCCCCTTTTGAATAATGAAAGAACTCCGAGGCTTCACATCATGTAATATCACAGGGGAAAGGGCTGAGCTCGTGCTGTAGCGGTTTGGCCAGGGTTCTTTGGAGACGTTTTACTGTAAATATTTAGCATGTCATTTTGAAGATGCTTGTTTTAGCCCATCATGTTGCGAGGAGTTTATGGTACAAATAAGTGTGTTTGTATCTTATGTCGGTGTTGTTTTCGACTTCATTCTGGCTACAGTAAATGAAAGCAAGTTGATGATCACAGTAATGACAGCAAATGCTTGACAGTATGAGCGTCTGTTAAGATCAAACTGACGGTGTTTGTGTGGCTTCCCCAAATGGCACCACAGATGGGAAATGGGCGAGAGATTTGCTTTTCATTTGAATTTGGTAGCTAGTGTGAAAAACATTATACGCTTCTAACATTTTGCATGTGAGCTTTCTTTATACTGAACACAGTTTCCTGAAGTAAGTCATATGCTCAAAATGGCCCTGAGTCATGCTTCACTTCTACCCAGAAAGAAATGTATCTATTTCAGGCTAAATATGACACTCGATTAAAAACAACGTGTCTAGTACGTGCTTCGAAAAGCATCTTATCCTCTTCAACCACCTAAGCCATGAGGCATGCATTTCAAGGTTCACTCCTTGATTATAATAATACAATACACTTTTTTATCCTGCCCTGTAGCTCTATATTAAAGAAGTCTGTCTTTTCTGTACTATCCTGGTTCTGCAAATAGGAAACAAACAAAAGGACCACTAATGAAAATACACCATTCCAGTCAATCTACAACTCTGTCTCAGAAGCACCAGAGATAAAGGTGCATTTGATTGGATTTTCAGTTCATCTTCTGATCTTTCATGAGGTTCCAGGTTCCACTGATTACCAAGACTATTAGAACACAGCAGGAACAGAGAGATCTGTTAGTGCTGTACTGAATATTAAACCTGCATCCAAGTCACAAATAACCAACTTTCTTTGGCGAGCAAGAGCTTACACCCGCCCCCAAAAAAAACACATCAAAAGTTTGTATAACAAAGTAGCGCATCTGCTGTTAATTGCAATAATCCTTCAATCCTTCCTCTTTTTGGCATACTGCCTGGATTGCAGCACTTGTAATATATGGACCTCATCAAAGATGCTGTTTCCCGACTTCGCTGATAACGATGGAGCTCTCGTCTTACGGTCAGCTGAAGTGAAACTGGGGTAGCGATGATGGAGCTGTGAGCTCACAGGGTGGATTTCAGTTTCAGAATCAAGCAGACGAACATTACACTTCTCTTAATACACCATTACCTCACAGTCTACCTCATACTGATCTTTCTGGTACTTTCCGCCCTGCAATGTTTGCGCTCGAGGCTGTGAGTGAATTACTTGTGAAAATGTATCCTTGTGTTATGACTGTCAAAAAACACTGTTTGTTGACTAGAATGAGCGACACGTAATAATTCAAGAGGCAGTTTTATGGTGTTTGTGAAATGCTGGTTGGTGTAAATGCAAAAGATTTGCATCTCACTTCCTGTTTTGTGGCTGTTATTCTGGCCAAATGCATTTCAGTGCCACACCAATACACTTTTGACTCATTAGTCGGATATCAAGACAGACAAGTCAAAATGTCTGTATATACAACATGGGCATAAACTTATGGGTGATTAAACGTATGGGTGATTTCCGAATCACCCATACGTTTTTGGGTCAAATAGTTACAAACTATGAAGACAACCTCGAGTAATGCCCCCTTAGGCCTGCTGACAGAGAAGCTGAGGGGAAGACCCAAAACCTACTTTCGCTACCAACAGGATATTTTTGAGATTGTAGCAGTGAGCAAAATGTTACCACTGCCAAGTCGTTTTATTGGTTGCCATCGACATGCATGACAAAGGGACTTATAGATTGTTTGATTACGATGACTGTGCACCAATAAGAGAATGTACATAGCTTCATCTCCCCACAATTAGAACAACCTGTCCCTAGCTTGATATTCAAACACATTTTCTAAAACTCTTCTTTTGAATCCACACTATGTACAGCAATTTCATTCAATTGCTCAAACCTTTACATATATAAATTTAGAAGTATCTATTGTTGTGAGTTATGAGCTCCTATCATGGTGTGTATTGATTACCCATGTTCAGATGTTGGCAATGGAAAAACACACTTGTATGTAATTCAGAATCCAGAACAGTATTGATTTAGACATAAATATGATGATATATACAGGCTCAATGTGTAACTGAATTCCCATTTAAAGAGAGGTATTGCTTTATGACTATTTAATATAGCAATTATATGCACAGACACATCTTTCAATCTCCAAATCTCCAAACGCAAAAGAGCATAGAAGAGGAGAGAAGAGAAGAGCAGAAAAAAGAAGAGAAGAGAAGAGGAGAAAAGAGGAGAAGAGAAGAGAAGAGAAGAAAAGAGGAGTGAGAAGAGAAGAGGAGAGGAGAAAAGATACGAGAGGAGAGGGGGCACAGGGGGGCTTGTTATCGTGCAAGCTCTGTTTCCCCAGCTGGATTCAGTCTAACTGACAGAAAAGCCACCTCGACCTCCCTCTCATGCCTCTTGCCCCACACCAAAGACGGAGAACATGGCAGGGGGCCAGTAGGCCTGTGCCTGGGCTATAAGAATAGAGCTCACTATTTAACAACAGCTGCTGTCCTGCACAAGGTCTCAAGAGTGTCACTGCCTATCACCTCACAGTGAGAGTCAGCCTGAATAAGTGAGCATGTGTATGTGTATGTGTCAGAGAGAGAGAGAGAGAGAGGAAGGAGGGAAAGGACAAGATAGTAAAACAGAATGTGTGTGTGTGTGTGTGTGTGTGTGTGTGTGTGTGTGTGTGTGTGTGTGTGTGTGTGCGCGTGCGTGCGTGTGTGTGTGTGTGTGCGTGCGTGTGTGTGTGTGTGTGTGTGTGTGTGTGTGTGTGTGTGCGCACGTGTGTGTGTGTGTGTGTGTGTGTGCGTGTGTGTGTGTGTGTGTGTGTGTGTGTGTGTGTGTGCATGTATGTGTGTGTGTGTGTGTGTGCGCGTGCGTGTGTGTGTGTGTGTGTGTGTGTGTGTGTGTGTGTGTGTGTGTGTGTGTGCGTGTGTGTGTGTACATTAGACATGTGTATACATACTGTACGTGTTTCAGAGCACATGCCGTCTTCTCCAGTGAGAAAATATCCTCGGCTTTTTTCTATCCCAGCAATGTACTACATATTCAAATGCAGACACAACAGTCTGGCATTTCATCAGCTCTATCTTTAGCTCGTCTATCTGCAGGTGCTATCTGCCGCTATGCAAATGACTGTTTGTTTTGACAACTGAAATGGCTTTTCGTTTTCACAGGGCAAAGAAGCCCGTGGTGAGAAGTGCACAGAGGAGGCAGGATATGCCTGTTAAGCAGCGCTGCGAGAACATCACTGTAATTTCATCCACTGACTCAAAGGCAAAGGCTTTTGTGATCGTCTCAGCACAGAGAGCATGACAGGGAAGAGGGAAGAGGACCAAGATAGGGACTGGGGTATTAAGGAGGAAATGTAGTGCCAACGTCAAGAACAGTAGCAGCATAAAGCCGTCAAAATCGAGCAATTTCTTTGCCTCAGGCATGTAAGGCGAAGCAAAAATAAAAAATAAAGAAAATAAATCGCTTTTGATCTTTTCAAAGGCAGTGCCTGAGAACTTAACAGCTCAGTAGCCTAGGCATGGCCTGGTGTAATTCGTTTTTAGTCAGGCACAGAGCAGCTTACCTTTTAGGACAATGGGGTCCTTCCCTTCCCTCCGCAGGGATTCCAGGACGACGTGCAGGGGCTGGGAGGCGGTGACCCGACCCGGCTCGACCGTGGTCTCGTCATACACCACGATCTCTTTGGAGAAAATTCCCTTGAAGGAGTCTTTGCCCTCCCGGCAGGAAATGAGGTCCAGCACGGTGATCTTGCCCTGCTGCAGGCGCCGGCGGCTGATCTTGTCCGAGCAGTTGATGTGCACGGCACCCTGGATGTGGTTCTTGTTGTACTCCATGAAGGGCCGGCAGTCGATGATGACCGGAACGGGCCCCACCGGGTGGCCCATGGGGCAACGGGTCATCTTCTCGGCCAGCTCATTGGGGTGGATCACCCGGTAGGCGGACCTGGATGCCCCCGAGGTGAGGCTGGGGGCACTCAGGGCCTCGCCGTGCCCAGCGATGGGGGAGGTAGGGCTGGGCGGGTGGGCGCCGCCGGGGCCTCCATAGCCACCTGCGTCGGAGCTGAGGTCGGGGCTGGACGCGCTGACCTGCTGGCTCGGGCGATGGGTGGGCTGCGGCCGGCTGCCGTCCTTCTCGTACGTGCTCACCGTGCAACAGCTGGCACTGCTGCATCCACACGTCAGCGAACGCGCGGAGCCGCTGGACGAGGGCATATACGTGAGGTTGGTCGCCTGGATCTTCACCACGGTGGTGCTGATGACCGTCGTCTTGCTGTGCGCGGTGGCGGCGGCGGTGGTGGTTGTGGTGGCCGCGGTGGCCGCGACGGCGACCGCGTCCAGGTAGCTGGTGGTATCCAGGCAGAGTCGGAGTTCCTGAGGTCGGATAGGCCTTGGCAGCGCCACCACAATTCTGTCGTCGAGAGGAGACGGAGGCATGGGGAGGCTGAGGAGCTGGCAATACTATGGAGAACTCAGGGACCCAGCCTGCATTGGGGAGAGGGGGGTGGAGGGGAGGGAGAGACAAGCTGAGCTATAAAACCAGGCAACAACAATCAGTACACACTCAATGACCCCAGTTTGTGTGATTATCAGTGTGTTTGTGTGCATGGCATGTGTTTACAGTATGTGTGTCTGTGTCTGTGAGAATGTGCGTGTGCACCCAGATGGTTTCAAAAGTAAGGGAGAGGATTTGAGAATTGAGCAATAAATTAGGAAGGATTTCACAGCTTTGGCGGACTGCCGCATGCATGGGTCGACAGTGTGGTTTGCGCTGCTCAGTTCCATTCAGTAAGTGTCACAGCAAAATGACAAATAATCCACTTGTGTTCACGAATAAATATGGATGACACATCACTGAGATATTGGCCACATGCACATTACTGAGCAGTTTCGGATGAATTTTGGAATAGGCTACATAGCCATAGAGAAAACCCATATGCCAGCACTGTGGTCTATATGAAATTGATTATACATCATCACATCCATGACATGTCCTAACACAGAAGCGGGTCAAACTAGGATTGGTTCCAGCCACGGTCTGGTGATTGTATGCTGTATCAATTAGTATTTCATCTCGGTGAAGATAAAACACTGCAGCATAACACGCCGCATTTTGTGCGCCTTTTCATCAATGAGCTTCCGACAGCCACTGTTACCGCCAATTCGTGCTGTACAATCGTTTGTTATCTAACCGGTAATTTTCCTCACATCCCATCGTTAACTAATCGCGGCTACGTCTGCCTGTCGCCCGACCCTTCAACATCCAAACCCCATGTCATAACTGCATAACCAGGCAGCCCAGAGAGGGGAGCTGAAGGAGCCGGCATGTGGACGTGCTGGGAATACAGCGAAGACGCTCCGCACCGCCATCCAGCCACAGAGAGACAATTGTACGACTTGCGCTCACAAATAATATTTCGCTAGTCCAATGGCAAACAACACTGCCAAACAAATTGTCAACTCACCATTCTTATTTTGTAGGCTACTTGAGACGAACACATCCAATCGGTTACATGCTTAACCACAAGTGTACAGGTTAGGCTATCTCTGTGTAACCTGTCATCGCTTTTAAACCATGCCGGTAAAACGATTTTGAGCCATTTACTAAATTACATCTATTCTCCTGCTTCTGAATTGACCGATCAATCGATTTAGCCTAGGCTACAGCAATAACAGGACAGACTTCATTCAATGAAATATATTTTTAAACGTAGGCTAGAAGACAGATGGAACACCTATACGCGGTAACACTATCTAATTGAAAATAACTTTGACATTTAAACTTAGCACACATTATTGAATGAACGAACTTACCTATGTAAATAAATAAAACCTCCGGTGGTTTGGGGGCAAATGTCGGTTATTTAATCTACAATCAACAACGCTGACTCAACTCAGCCCGTCCCAAAGCCGTGGATCCGCAACATTTTTACTTTTTGCTACGCTCCAAGCATTATAATATACAAGAGGGTCAACCAGCCTACTGGAGTAGCTAGTAGGCTATTATCCGATTGACACAAGCATGAACCAATGGAGGACGTTTTAATATTAAAGTCACTCTGTATAAAAGTGAAAAACCAACCCCACGGTGGGAGGGAGTTTGTCCGGTGTAAAGTCAGCTTTCTCCGTAGAGTGAGCGAACAATGCTCAGACTTCAGTGTACGAGAGCAGGGGTGATGTCATTGGCAACCAATCAAAAGCCTCTCAGGCCGGACCGAAGACACCGAACAGCTCCCGAGCTCTTCGAATAGGCCAACAGAGTGAAGCGCAACAGCAGTCAAATATAGGGGAGGGAGGCCCGTCCCCTGTGACGTAGACCATAACCTGTCTTCTCCATGTGTTTTCATCGAAATTGAGAGCCATTCATATCAAACTCATTCAGCTCTGAGAAGCTGATTCATGATTTATGAAATAGTCTTATTTGAAACACTGAAACAGATTTTAACCTGTACTACTAATAATAATATGACACACACAATAATAAATAGGCAGGTTGTAAATAGAGATATTTGGCCATGTTCCTCCTATAATATGCATGGCATCGCCCCCCCCCATGACAGGACACATGCCACAGCTAAAGGGTTTCACTATCACAACCCAAATTGCATCTGCGCTCCTCTAAATTTAGCTGCGCAGCAACCCTGAACAATGCGGGACATTTATTATTGGTTCTATTCATAGCGCCTAGTGGTACCACGGCCAGCTATTTATGCATGTGCCACTGTAGCTGATCAAAGTGCCTACAGATCAGGGCTGAGGGGATGTGCCCTTAAGCTTTAGAGAATGGCGGCCTGATACAGCCCAAAGATACAGCAGAAAGCGGATAGAATAGAGCAGAAAGAAAGCCTTTTTGGTCACACGTGCTGAGCCTTTTAACAAAGAATGTGAATCATACCCAGAAAACCCTTTAAATGACTAACTGGCGTTGGTATGCTCTGTGAGGTTTGCTGACACTAAGTTTATGTTTTCTTTGATAAAGTCATGTGTGTATGACTTGGTAGACTATAGATGTCCTTTGTAAGTGCTTATAGCAATAGGGGAGTTGTATTTTAAAAGATACACGTCCAGTAAGTTAATGACATGACGTCTATAAATAGTTTGGATGAACTTTTCGAATATAATGGTTTTGTATGTTTGTGTAAAACTGTGTACAAATGAGAAGTCAATTATGGTGGTAATTGACTAACTATGGTTTTTGAAAGGAATAATACAATACAATAGGCCTACCTCTTATACAACAAACTTCTCATTATCTTTGGTGTTACCTCTTTTGATTTTAAAACAGTCTTGACTGAGGTTCCAGTGATGATTCCACCCTCCTAGAGAGAAGCCGCGCAGAACCGGTTCTGTTTGTCTGATGACGTCACATGCATTCTCACTGTTTGCATAACGCCATGGTTTCTCAAAGCTGTCAAACCTGCTACGCCGAGGTACGTGTCACAATCCATGACGTACCACTCTTCATCACTTCTCTTGGATCAGCTTTGCCCCGGTTGAGACTCTGGCGCTGAGCTTTCTTTCTTTTCTTTCTTTCTTCCTTTCTTTTTTTGAAAGGTTTTCCATGTTTGTGTCTGCTTTTGAGGATGATGCTTTTAAAGTGATTCTCTGAGCATTGCATCAGAAATAGCATGGAGCTTTGTGTCACAGCTAACACTAAAAAGCATAATTCATACCAACACAGTTTAGATGGACCTTGAAACAAAACTGTATATAAAAAAAAACATGTTACATATGCAGTATAAAGTTTGAGGACATTTCTTGAAAACTGTTTCCCCTTGTCCTAGCATAATAAGACACTTGATGGCGTTTTGGGCCCCCACCGTCGACTCGAAGCAGCGCTGCCTGCCTAATCCTGACCCTAACTCTAACCTGAACCCGAACGCCTTCCAGGCAGCGCTGCCTTAAAGTCCACCGTGGGGGCCCAAAAGATCATATTTCTAACTAGATGTACCGCAGAGCGGTACAAAATATGACCGCCGCCCAGTCCAGCACGTTTTCCACAAAAATAAGTCACGCTGAAAGGCATATATGATTCTAACTATCTCACTGAATTGCATTATGCACACTCAATTCTCACTGGTATCTGCTAGACAACAAGAACCAAAACATGATTAGTTCATAGATTTCACATGTAATATACATTTAATACAACCCCACCCCCATCTTTCCTGTTCATAATTTTGAGAAATTCTTGAATTGTGTGCATGCACTTTTTACCCCCCCTCCCCCCTAGGCTGACACCAGACATAATTTCACTGCATTTCTTACTTCCAGTAACTATATGCATGTGACTAATAAACTTCCTTGTATCCTTATATCCTTGTACATGTTTATGTTTATGTGGGTGTGTGGGTGTGTGTGTGTGCGTGCATGTGCATGTGCTTGTGTGTTTGCCTGTTTATGTGCCTGTGTGTGTGCATGTGCATGTGCATGTGCTTGTGTGTTTGCCTGTTTATGTGCCTGTGTGTGTGCATGTGCATGTGTAGCAGGTAGACCTTCTCTGCCTGCTATTTCCCCATAGCACCTGGAAGTGCTAATGAAGGGGGCGGGGCATAGGCATTTGATCAATCTGGCACCAGTGGAGTGCTACTTAAGAGGGGCAGCAGCCAGTAGCAATGTAGACTCCACTGGTGTAGCCCCTGTCTGCTACCGTCAGGTATGCTGTCTCCCCATAAACATTTGTGGTTTTATGTTATGTATATTGTGGTGTGTTCTTTGTTTAATCTTCTGTGTTCTGTTCTTTTAGGCAGCACAGTCATGCTGATAGGGGAACATGGAGTGGGTGCTGCTGTCTTGTCTTGTCTTGGTTTTGCTTTGGTTATTTTATGTTTGGTTTTTGTGTTGCCTGTCTTGTCCTTCTGTTTGTAACTTTTATGTTTATTTAGTAGGGAGGTGGCTCTGAGGGGGGCTACTCTGAGCATACGTGTGGTGTGGTTTTGTATATTGCTTATCGCTTTGCAGTGTGCCTTTGCTGTGTAATAGGTGAGCTTTTCTTAATGCTTGCATGTAAAATATTTGTGTGGACGTCCATAGTTGCCACCCTCAGATCCCCACCCGTTTGTGTATTAATAAATCCTTTGTTTTCCTGGAATCATGTCTCCATGGTGTAATTACGAACCTGAAAGAGCGGTCTCGGTTTAGAGGTACGATCGCTTAAAGATTCCCTGATGCACTAGGCCTCAGGGTGGCGTAGTCAGGCTACTGTGATTGGCCCCTTGGCCCTTCCAATGTATTACCCGGTTACACATGCATGCGTATATATGTCTACTCTGTGAGAGTATGTGTCATACGTAGGATTACTGTGACTGTTTGTGTGTGCGTGTGTATCTGTTTATGCACATGTGTGCATATGGAATGGGTTAACATGACCCCTGGAGGCAAACATACGCAAAAAATTGGTCATCCTAGGCCCTACGGTTCTCAAGATATTCACAGAAAACTGTGTCTGTGGGGGGTGGGGGGGCTACAGATCAAAACGAAAAGCGATGGTTCCATGCTATCCATGTGGGGTTACATGCCCACCAAGTTTCGTGTACCCCGGTCTTACAGTGTCCCGGGAATCCTTGACGGAAATTTGGACATGCCTGGTTTGTTAAAACTGTTCCATGTTCAAAACATGGAAACTGTTCATGTTTTTACTGTTCAAGAGTACTTCCTGGAACACAAGGAAGAATGCAAATTGGCAAATCACATCACTGTGACATTCTACAAACTTTATCGGAATTGTTTTTGTGGTAAGATTTCACTTACATAGTCCGTCTATACAGACTGATTACAGATAGTTTGTTGAAATTCAAGTTCAGTCTTCACTGTGCAACACCTTTAGCCTGACGAGCCAGACATGACACGAGTTAACCCTCTAGGCGCCACGGTCGACTTTAGTCGACAAGATGTGGTACTGAATAAAACAGCCGATTTAGTCAAATAGGGTGTCATATTTTGTTCGACCTCCACTCCACTAGATGGCAGACATGTCATACGTCATCGCCGAGTCAAAAAAAGGGCACGCTTTAAACAAAACTTTCTAGCTACAGCGCATTGAATCAGTGCATGAAATACCGAGACTGGTGTGCGTGTGAACCACTTTGTCAGAAGCGATATTGTCAATCGTCAGCGGTATTTGCATTAGATTATCGTCTAATGGCATCAAAAAAAGTTTACCGAAATGAAGTGTTGGGTATTCTATTCGCTTTACCCTGATTCTGAAGGGGAATATCTGCCTTCAGAAAATGGCGGTGAATCGTTTAGTGAGGCTTCAGATCGTCCCTGCCTTGCAATGATGCAGCTGGACAAAGTGAGAGTTTACTCCATAGTTTAGCTTACACCAAGCACAAGCGTTGAATCGTTTGCCCAATGTCACTGGTGGGAATAATGTTTCACCGGGTTCGGTGTTCATCGGGGAAGTTAGCAGGGTGTTAGTGGTGTGGCGAACAAGGTTGGAGGTAGCCTAATGTCCATAGCGCTAGCTTCTGTCTTCTGAATGTGTGCCTCTCCGCAATCGCGGCGACAGTAACGTGGTGGAGCCTTTGTCTAATGCCACTGGGTATGTTAGGCGAGGTCAAAAGTGCTCATAGGACAGTTAGGGGGAACGTTAGAGGCAGTGTGGGAGTCGCAATGAGAATGAGAGTAGGCCTAGTCCGGCTGCGCAAATTCTCTCCCACTCGGCGTGGCCTTGAGGCAGATCTGGCCATGCTGCTGCGCAACAGGAGCAGAGGTGGTGACATCGGACAGGAGAGCCATTAGGCCATGCATAGTCTATCACAAGATGATTGGAATGCCGGCCCTGTATGGATAGGATATGGAAATGGGTAGTCATTATCTCTACAGCAAAAGGCCTGCTACATAAAAAAAATATATTTTTCATTTATTAGTAATAATTTACACTGTTGATTATCTATTTCCCTTACCATTTAGGACATATATGTTCTTTTTTGTGTGTTCATGTCCTTGTGATGTGTGTGTCTTTGTCAGCTAAGAAAAAAACAACAAAAAAAAACATCAACAAAAACAACAAAAAGAAATACTAACATTGTCTCTTGTCTTGTCTCGTCATCTCACTCCTGATCTGCGCCTTGCCGTGGCAAGTGAGCTTTTGAACTAAACAGGTCTTGTCTACTTGTGTTTGTGTGTCATCTGAATAATATATATGTGCCCCATACATGGAATCAGAGTGCCTACTGTATGTAGTAAATGGAAAATCTCTACAGCAAAAGGCGTCTACCGCTACATGCATTTGGTTTGTTTCTGCCATTTATTAGTAATGATTTACATAGTTTGTTTACTACTTAGTATTTACCTGAGCATTCAGTATTGTGCAATATAGAACACAGAAGGTGAGGGACATTTTGGGGGGAAAGAAGTGGTGCATTTTATCATTCAAACATGCGACTTTTCATGAAAATTCTATAATCCAAGATGGCCGCCACCATATGACGTCATAATATGCAAATTAGATATAAACATTTAATCCCTACATAAACTTTGGGTCATCCTTAATATTTCTCTAATTTACAGAAAGTCTCTATCTCTTATCACTTTTAAGATATAACCTTTTGAAATGAAGATGTCAAAATCGAACGTTTCGAGAAAAAAACCTCTGGCGCCTAAAGGGTTAAGCTTTTATTAAGTTGGCAAAAGTGTGAACTAGCCAACTAGCTCCACTGGTGGGAAACGCATGGGACTAGCGCTGTCCTATTGCGTGCAGAGGGAATTTGAAAAAAAAAACTCAGATTATCCCGCCCCTCAGACTGAGTACTGCGAACGGTGAGTGCCCAGACCCTACATTTTAATGTGTAATCATGTCGGAAGATATAAATTAAACAAAAATAGCAATGGCACCTGTTTAGGATGCAGGACATCAGTGTATTGCTTTAGTGCCCCCAGATCAAACACCCTTCTGTGTGCTCAACATGTTCCGGAATGGACTACAGTGTCCTTCAGGATACCCTGATAAATGGACTACAGTGTCCTTCAGGATACAAGTATAGTAAGTATATAAGTATATATACTCTTTTGATCCCGTGAGGGAAATTTATCCCAATCCGTGAATTAGTGAAACACATACACAGCACACAGTGAACACACAGTGAGGTGAAGCACACACTAACCCGGAGCAGTGAGCTGCCTGCCACAGCGGCGCTCGGGGAGTAGTGAGGGTTTAGGTGCCTTGCTCAAGGGCACTTCAGCCGTGGATGTGGGTATGGGAGAGCAGTGCTCAACCACTTGCTCCGCCCACATTTTTCCTACTGGGTTCGGAACTCTTCGGTTACAAGCCCGAAGCCCAAACTAGTAGGCCACGACTGCCCCTCAATATGTCAGGATACCCTGAAAAATGGACTACAGTGTCCTTCAGGATACTGTGATAAATGTTGGTTTCCTGGTCAGACAGAGACTGCAAACAAAGAACTGTTGACTGAAAACATGATGAACATTTTGCCTTGATCGCAGTGCTTTTATTAGATTGTTAGAAAGTTTGTAGAGAATGGGCCAATCCCAAAGTGAGCCCTGAGGACTCACAGACTTAATTGATCTCAGGTGCTAAGTGAGTGAGTGTGTGAGACCACATGGGCTCAGATAGGTATAAATGGGATTGGGACAGCACTTCACAATGGTTAATAACAAAGACGTTGCTGACAAGTGCACCATGCATGTGTGTTGTGCTGTTGTTTACCTTTGTAATTTCTGGATTTCCCTATGGTCTCCGCGGTAAACGTCACAACGCTTTGAACTGTGGGTAATTCCCTTTGGTGAAGTCTGCACCAGACTCACAGAAAGGGCTCAGTAAGTGTGTACTGTCATGACTACCTGGCTCACAGTAGCAATGACATAGAGGAGACCACACTGTTTGTTAAGTTAAATCCAAAATAATTTATTAAAACATTAACTTATACCATGAAAACATAATTTACATAAATAAGTGTATCAAGTCAGTAAATGAGAAGCAAGAGAAAGCTAATCAAAAGTGTAGTGCAGATCAGTAAAGTGTAGACTATGTGTAATGCAAAAAGGCAAAAAGGATGGTGCTGCCACCAGCATGGAGGCCAGAGCAAAGCCCAGTCAAGCAGAGCAGAGCCAAGCAGAGTTGTGCATGGCAGAGTGCATGGCAGAGAGCGAACAACTGGCAGGAGATGTTTTTAAACAGTCCCGCCAATCAGCTGCTGTCTAGACCAGATGGACTGAACACAGACAGCTCCCCCTTCAGATTGGGGGGAGAGAGACCGCCCAAACATATTGTAACGTCGGCGCACAAGACATTGTTAGCGTTCTCCCACGCAGGGCATGCTGGGATATGGGAGCGAACATTTGGGGTTTATGTCTGTATTTCTCCTTAGTTTTGAGTGTAGCTAATGTTAGCGTCTTTATTGTAACATGTTTCCCTTTTAGTTCTCACCCGTGTGTGATCCTCTTTGTGTGGGGGGGGGGGCTGCGTCCACCCCTGTATGTGTAGCGTGTGTGTGTACTTGACGTGCCCCGTGTGTATTGTGTTCTGTGTCTGTGTCCCTGCTCTCGTTCTCAGCTAATAAACCTTTTGATTGGACAACTGTGTATGTCGCTATCAAATCGTTACAATATTATATCAAAGGTGGAGTGAGCACACCCAGCGTGGCAAAGCTGGGCGTGACAGTACTCAAACCCTTATACCCTTTGAAATGCGACATTGGGACAGCCCTAAGCCCTTATGGATATCGCGAGAACGCACACCAAAATCCGTAAGTCTGTGAGTCCGGACTTTAGAATTGGCCCAATGACTGCAGTCATGCCTCCACTGACATGCCAACATACACCTGGTATTTTCCATTGCCTTGTTTTTGTATTATTTCAGATAGGTAGCCACACTATGGACCCTTTCAACAATAAAAACAAAAACAATGCTTGAACGTTCTATTTGGACCCCAATCTACTTCCTCTGCATTAAGATAACATATGGAATGTTAAAAAGGAAGTCTTGTGGGGCCAACTATGATGCTGATAATGGAACTCTCCTGAAAGGGTCCATAGAAGTGAGTTTGGTCATCAATTAATTTATTTATATAATTATCGGTGTAAACAGATTTGTGTATGTGAGAGAAAAAGAGAGAGAGGGAGAATTTAAGAGGTAGACTATAGCAAGGAAGAATAACATAACTATTTTTTAGACAGAGCGTCCAACTGTATCTAAGAGGTATCTCAGTGTGTGTGTGTGTGTGTGTGTGTGTTTGTGTGTGTGTGTGTGTGAAACGGCCTGTTTGAAATCCACCTTATGCTGTGTTACAGTTTTTCTCGATTGCTTAGATGCACTTGTTTTTTTCAGTCGCTAGCAAGCGTTTGTCCAACCAGTTGTCACATTTTCAAAACTCTAAATACAGTTAGCATCTGTCTTTTGTGCCCATACCATTCATACATTTCATGTCGTTTTCACACAATATACAGTCAGTGAACACATTTCCACAATGCTTACATTTTCTTACAGTTTTTTTCAATCGCTAACAAGCGCTTACCCATACTTCAGATACTTTTTCTAAACAGACTCACACCTACAAAACACAACTGGCCAAATGGATAATTTTCTTCTCAAAAACACATTTTGTTAAATATACTACTTTCTCTGCACACACTAACTTCACCAAAACACTGGAAATCTGACTCAAAATGAAATTATTCTGTCAAAAAATAACACTTGTTTTCACTTCACAAGGTACATGCAGTCAATCAAAGTACACCAGGTTTCAAAATACTGGCTATTGTTGACATTACAAAAACTGCATAGACTTTAATGTTTCAGTTTTACAGGTATTTGGCTGGGAACTGTATGTCCACATGTTATGTTCACATTCAAAAGCATTCCAGTAAAAAGCAAATCAGTTTAGTTTTTCCTTTACTGTTTACTACAGGAGGTACAGTAGAAATACTGTTTACAGTATGATAGAACAGAAAAAGTTTTACAGTATTGCTTACAGTGAACAACAAAATATCCATGAAACAAGAGCATTCTGAACAAAAAAACAACAGCAAAAAGCCCAGATAAAAAGGGGACTAAAAAGCACAAAAATACTGCATCTAATCTCTGCGATCTTCAGGGTTAGGCCACATGTTTTCATCAACATCGCATTGATTACATGGTCAATGATAGTGGCACGAATTTCATCACTGACAACAGTTCTTGCAACCTTTGGAATGCCACCACCACGCATTCTTACACCTCTACCTTGCCCTCTCTTTGGGCCTGCTCTTTTCCCTGGCCCTGCTCCTCTCACTGCTCCTGCATCTCTCACTGCATCTCTCACTGGGCCTGCTCTTCTCCCTGGGCCCCTTGCTCTTACTCTTTCTCATCCAGACATTACAGTGTCTTTTTCTGTTTCTGTTTCTAAAAACATTCCAAAATATTCCAAACCTTAGATACAATATAAAAACCTCTGCTTCTGCAATGATATCAGTTCAAAAACAATAAATCTCAGCTGATAATACAGTTTTTTTCAATCGCTAACAAGCGCTTACCCATACTTCAGATACTTTTTCTAAACTCTTAACACAGACTCACACCTACAAAACACAACTGGCCAAATGGATAATTTTCTTCTCAAAAACACATTTTGTTAAATATACTACTAACACATCTTTCTCTGCACACACTAACTTTACCAAAACACTGGAAATCTGACTCAAAATGAAATTATTCTGTCAAAGAATAACACTTGTTTTCACTTCACAAGGTACATGCAGTCAATCAAAGTACACCAGGTTTCAAAATACTGGCTATTTTTGACATTACAAAAACTGCATAGACTTTTATGTTTCAGTTTTACAGGTATTTGCATGCAATTTTTACACTAAATGTCTTGGTTGGGAACTGTATGTCCACATGTTACGTTCACATTCAAAAGCATTCCAGTAAAAAGCAAATCAGTTATACTGTATCTAAGGTTTGGAATATTGTTTTTACTATTGTGGGATGTTGTGTGTTAACATTCGTAAATACTGCAAAAACAATCCATAATTTTGTTGGGAGGTATAGCTTGTCTGTTCAGAAAATGTAAGCATTGTGGAAATGTGTTCACTGACTGCATATCGTGTGCAAACGAATGAATGGTATGGCCAAAAAAGACCGATGCTGTGCTAATTGTATTTAGAGTTTTGAAAATGTGACAACTGGTTGGACAAACGCTTGTTAGCGACTGAAAAAAACTGTAAACAAACAATTGAATAATTGACACACAATTGATTTATGTTGGGTAAATTGGGCCAACCACAGCTGATTCCAGTCTGGCTTAGACTCAGTGGCAGGGGTTATTTTTTTCTATTACATTGACACGTATACAGTAAAAGGAGGACTTTGAGGAGTGATGTTTTTAGAAACAGAAAATTATCCATTTGGCCAGTTGTGTTTTGTAAGTGTGAGTCTGTGTTAAGAGTTTAGAAAACGTATCTGAAGTATGGGTAAGCGCTTGTTAGCGATTGAAAAAAACTGTAAGAAAATGTAAGCATTGTGGAAATGTGTTCACTGACTGCATATCGTGTGAAAACGACATTAAATGTGTGAATGGTATGGCCACAAAAGACAGATGCTGTGCTAACTGTATTTAGAGTTTTGAAAATGTGACAAGTGGTTGGACAAACGCTTGTTAGCGACTGAAAAAAAAATAATGAAACTGGTATCCACTTGATCTTGATCTTCACCTTCATAGCAGAGCAGAAGTCATGTCTATGTCAGGTATTTTTTGCATAACTATGAATCTCTAATGTCTGTATTTGAAACTCCTTTGCACAATCCTTCAATCAGCAATCACTCCATACCACAACCATAAAAAATACCACCTCAGTGTTGCGATTTGTAAGTGTAACGCTAGCCAGCTGATGCAATAGCTGTGTAGTGTATATACATGAAGTAAACATCCCTCCCAACACCTTAAGGGACGTGCTAGTAAGATATGCTAAAGAGTTGAGTTTTAGCTCCCTTGCTAGCAAGTTCGCCTCTCAATCCAAGGTGCTGCAGGTCGCGGGTTCGAGCCCTGGTAGATACAGTATGGGCTGAACCTGAATCGGTCAAACACAACAATGATGAAACTTTATCTGTATTTGATGAGGAAGGCTGACTAGTCAAGGTGATACTGTAGGTCTATGTCCATGAAAATTGACATGTAAGTTGTAGTCTATTTGAATGTCAATTTTTCTAAATGCTTACATGTCAATGATTGATTCTTTGTCTTTTTACACATACTATAACTATGTAAAGTATCCACAAGTAGCACAGCTGATACAAACGTGAAGGTTAAACCTGCCCATATTTAAAACAATGATTTGACCTTAAAGTTGTGTTGAGCGATTTGTTGTTTGATTTGCCGTTGATGCACATTTTATTAGCGTTATGGGCCTTTAGCAAACAAAATGTGACATTTTGGCCAGAGTGTTTCTGTTTTATGCCTGTGTCCTGAAGTTAAAACAAGCTTGGGTCTATTTGTGGTTGATAACAGGTTCAAACATTCGCTTGGGAGCAAAATGAAAGTAATTTTCTGATTAACGCAATTTTGCTCCCAAATGAAAGTTTGAACCCGTTATCAACCACAAATAGAACCCAGGTTGTTTTAACTCCGGAACTTCCCTTTTGAAGAATTAAAGCAATTGAAAAACAAAACTGTAAGGAAATATCCAAAACCTGCAGGCAAAAGAACAAAACATACAAAAAACAGTCATGACCTCAGCGTCCTCAATGGTATATGAACATGCAGTGAGCTTAGTGGAATCATCTGATAATACCTTGAACAAAAAGTGGTCAAAAAACTCTTCAGTGAACAACTGACAGATATGTCATTTTGTACTCAACTGGTTTATAGAGCCCTACACGATTTCATTCACATAGAGAAATCCAAACCCAATACTTAACATACCTGATCCCTCTCAGCAGCATTTGCCCTTTCCTGTCTAGCTAATCAGAGAGAAGAGGACGAGGAGATCTAGAGCAAGGTTAAGCATGTACCACAATATAATTGACATCACATAAAAATGATTGAATTAACATTAAACAAATGAGTGGACAGCCATGTTGTACTTCATTTATTAGAAATTCGCTACCTATTTGGTGTTAAGAAATGACTGGAGGGAGTTTTGTATCTTCCCTATGAGACTACATGCTTATAGGGAAGTAGCTTTTTTTAGGTCAACAGTAGGTGAGGTTATGTGATATTATTAAAGGTTTCATAAACCGAAAGACTGGAAGGGTGGCTGTTCTTGTTTCAGTTGTGTGGGCGAGTGTTTGTGTGTGTAAGTGTGTGTGTATATGTGTGCATGTGAATGTCAATGTGTTTGTGTGTGTGTGTGTGTGTGTGTTTGTGTGTGTGCGTGCATGTGTGGTGTGTGTGTGTGTGTGTGTGCATGTGTGTGTGCGTGTGTGTGTGTGTGTTAGTGTGTGTGTGTGTGTGTGTTTGTGTGCGTGAGTGTGTATATGTGTGTGTGTGTGTTAGTGTGTGGTGTGTGTGTATGTGTGTGTGCGTGCGTGCGTGCGTGCGTGCATGCGCATGTGTGTGTGTATGGTGTGTGTTTGTGTCTGTACTGTATGTGCATGTGTGTGTGTGTTAGTGTGTGTGCGTGTTTGTGTCGGTGTGTATGTGTGTGTGTGTGTGTGGGTGTGTGTATGTGCATGCGTGTGTGTGTGTGCGTGTGTATGTATGTGTGTATGTGTGTGTGTGTGTGTGTGTGTGTGAATGGAAAATGTGACACTGCATTGTGTGACAGTCGTGGCCCCTTAACTACAGGAAGTCTCAAAAACCACTTCCTGATCCGTCCCCAAGAGCAGGATAAGGCTTGCAAACTAATCTGATTCAAAACAGAAAGACATCTCAGGTCACAGAGCATCTGCTATGACTCCCACCTCTGTCTACGCTCCTCACAGCTAGAACTCACACCATTTGTAACTGTATGTCCAAACAGAGCTAGGGACTGGAGTGTTTCGGTGTGAATCGTTGCTATGTTTGTCCGATGGTTGATGTGCGAGCCATTATGCCATTTCAGATGGGAGCCACGGCGACTGGAACAAACAGATGGGAACTCTTCAGATCAAACAGCTTGATGAACAACATGTCCATGAACGGTGTTTCTCATTGCCAAGGAGAGACAGACAGGACAGGGAGAGAGAGACAGAGAGAGACAGAGAGAGAGAGAGAGAGCTGTCAACCCGTGATCTCCTATTTCTATATATTTTCATACTAACTGTCACAGTGACTTGCTGTCGCAGGAGTATAGAAGCTGGATATTCAAGTGGTGTTATCAGACAGTGAAATAAGGTCAAAATAAGGAACTCATCATGATTATAGACCCTACCCAAAAGCAACTTCATTCTACAACAATCAGTTGATGGATAATGAATGAAAACTGTGCTAATCACCCAGCACCAGTCCAGCACAAGAGGACATCTAGTTAGCATTATAAGCCACAAAATCAGGCATATTTTCTAAAGCCTACTTTTTTATAATGACTATAATTACAACAAATGACTTTTCCCCACACTTCATCTCGGCATTGAAGTCAACATGCTGCGCTTTTGAGATATGCTACATTTTCTTTGTGTAAGGGATTTATTCAGTCAGTCCAGGAAGGACAGCGTGCTCTTCAGTGACAGACGTGTGGAGTCCATCTCTGGGCCTCCGCCATAACCACTTGTCCCTCTTGCTGTGGAGGAGTACGTTCAGCATTATCCTCTCGAGTTGGCACGGCATAACCCGTCTTTAACCAAAAAGGGCCTGAATCATCATGCCCTCTCAGTCTCTTAGCAACTGCCAAATATTGTTGTTGTTGTTGTTCACAATCACATGAGCGTAGGCTAGTGCTGGTGGAGGTGGCAGTGGCGGTCACCTTTTAGAGATGGGACTTTGCCAAGGTGGAATGCTTCCACTCGAGCTGTGTGGCAAACGCTGGCACAAAGAGGTTGGCGCTCAGAAAGATCTTGAGCAGCACCACAACAGATGCACCCCCCGCCCCCCCGCCCCCCCACCCAGGTTTTCATTTTTTTTCAATCGGGCCCAATAGAGAGTGCAGCATGAAAGATTGGTGTTCAACTAAATGACAACACCACACAGCAGAAAGAACATTCACCATGACTACGGCTGCTCATATGATAGCTGGACAGGAGGTTGTGGTTGATACAATCGAATTTGGATGCTTGGAGATGACATAGGGAGGACCACTAATTACCAAATTACTTTCAATTTACATGAAAGTAAATACATGGAAAACTGTTGCTATAAATGATAAGTTTTACAAGTAGTTTTTCTGTGAAGAGGGGAGGGAATGATTATGGAGTTGGAGCAAGCGAAAGGCTTGTCATGGCTAATCAGAAGCATTATGTGCCAACTATATGTCTCTAAATGCTTCAGATGGAAATGTCTGATTCCACTATAAACCTCTGGATACAAGCGCTCATCTAATGACCAGCTGTCCTGCCATGTAAGGGGTCATGTATGGACTTTGTGTTGGGGATTCACCATGTAGGGAAGTCTCTTTCGAAGGATGACCTCACAGGCAGCCATGACACATGCACAGCAAATGTGTAACAAGTGTTCTATACGGCACTGACATTTTAAACAAATACTTAAGCTAATTAAGTCAGATCACTGCACCTGTTTCCAATATCTCTCTTTGCCTTATACTTGCCTTTTTGTTAAATGTAGCTCTTTTGTTATTTATCCTATTGTTTGTTGTGTCTGGACTTGTCAATATTGTATACCATTCTGTTTGTCCTTTGTTCGTATATATTATTATATACTTTTTCTGTTGTTGTTCTTAGCGTACTTTTACTTTTGCTGGCCCAGGGCCTCCTTGAAAAAGATATTTAAGATCTCAATGGGGCTCAGCTGGTAAAATAAAGGATAAATTAAAAATAAATTAAAAATGTATTTAACACTGTCAATGTATCTCTCTCTCTCTCTGGGGGGGGGGTAGTGTGTATTATAGAGATTAAAATATTGAGTTATTATATTACATGTACAATGTTCAATGATTCGTTCTGACATCTGATGAACTACTTTGACCATTTTGATCTCAATGGAGTGATGAAGTGGTGACATCTCAATGGAGTGATGAAGTGGTGACATCTCAATGGAGTGATGAAGTGGTGACATCATGTTTTTTTCTTTCCATTCACCTTTACTTTTACCGGCTTTTTCTGTTGATGTTCAGTTGCTTTTTGACTTTTGAGTTTTGTTTTGTTTAATGTGACTTGATCTACAGTCATCATAGCCTGTAAATACCCTACATTGTGTGAGCCACTGAGTCAGAGTGAACCTTTTGGCAGCAGATAAGATGCAGCCAATGGGAAGCAAGCCCACGACTGAGGCTGTAGTTCTAAGCCCAGAAGATGACATAACCTGACTTCAGCTTGGGTAATCACCGGCCAGTCACCAATACTCTTACAGAAAGAAAACAACATATGGTAGGTATATCACTCAAAAATAGATGATTTTTGTGACAGAACTGGAGTGTTTTTTAGTCATGGGCAGAGTGCAGAGGTACTCTATGGTGAGTGAAGTGAAGGTTGGGAGGGGGATTTTAGTGTCCTCGGCTCAGTTCGTTGGGATAGCGAGATGACAGAAGCGGTGGTGGTGGTGGCGGTGGTGGTATCCATGGCAGCCCGAGTCACAGGGTGACATCAGCCCCCTGGCTAACGGCTGGGCAGGTTGCAAAAGGGCTTAGTCTCACGCTCCTACTGTCCGACGGTTAATGCCGTTATTCAAACAAGCACGGTGGCAACCATTTGTTAATCTGACCAAACTCACACTTCAAACAGAACCAGCAACCAAAACACACATCTGAAGAGACATCACTAGCCTACTAAGCATGTCACATATGTCATCTAAAGATTATAAAAGGGCAAATCATGGTGTTTCATTGGCCTCAAAGGCAAACTACTGAGCTGTTTGTTCTATTCGAAAAGAACAAATGAACAGCAACAGGTCAGTAGTGGTCTCTGTTTAGTACAATGTCACAATTAAGTTACAATTGTATGAATATAATTAACAAAACTCTGTTATGAATCACTAAACTTTACCTTTGTTTCACTGCGGGAGCCTTATAACTGGGTCTTATCAGTTTGCCCTTCTTGCCTTTAAGAGCCATACATTTGGCTTTATTGTTGTACAAATACATCCTTGTGGTTTTCACATCACATGTTTTCAGTCAGAATATCTTGATATTTTTGTATGTTTATAGGTTATAGTTTATGTAATATCTTCATATCTTATGCTACCACCTTGGCAAACTTACTCTCCTGCATGGCCATCTCTAAACTTAACCTCATATGCCAGTCTATGACTAATCTGTTCAGATGAATCACATGAAAACACTGTTAGTTTAATCAGATGACATGCAAAGAGATGCAGAAAGGCATAGATCATCACCCTATGTAAATACACACACACACACACACACACACATACACACACACACACACACATATACACCTGCATGTGCTGCGTGTGGTCATACTGAGAACAGGCCGCATTGTGCCCACAAACAGTGTGTGTGTGTGAGTGTGTGTGTGTGTGTGTGTGTGTGTGTGTGTGTGTGTGTGTGTGTATGTGTGTGTGCAACAACGTTCCACCAGTCAGATTTTCCACTGGTCCTCACCAGGTCCTGTGGGTTAAGGTTTTACATCTTCTTGATATGAGACAGGCCTGAAAGGCAGTGGAGTGAGTCAGATCTCATTTGTCAGTCGTGGGAACAGCCAAGCGAGGTAAATGAAAATGAGTAAATTGGCCCATTAGGGCGCGTTTGACTCACCTGCTTGATAGTGTCGTGTCCGGCGAGAGAGCCTGCTCACTTTGAGAGATCCACCAGTGAGCTAATTGGAAGATTCAAGGGTCCTGAAATGACATGATCATCAAACGGAGTTGTCTTAAAATGAAACCAAAACAGTGTGCAGTTATCAGGTTTCAACAGCATGTAAGTGAGGCTGTTAACTGAGGGGGTGGTGGTGCTATAATATTGTTAAACTGTTGACTGTTGGAGTGGGCTTATTTGTGATGTCTATAAATAATTTATTGTTTTGCTTTGCATTTGCAAAAGGTACTGTAGCCTGTACTGTAAGTGGGAGGTCTGGAAAGTCTTCCCACAGACACATCATCTGTTAAGTTTCAAATTCAGTTTGAAAAATTGTTGTTGAGCAATTACTTACTTATCACCTCAGCCAAATCCAAGTCTTAACCTCAACCATAGTTAAAAGATAGACAGAGTGTCAACAGATAGTTTGTTAATAATCTGAGCATCTGTTTATTTAACAATATTATGGCACCACCACCTATTCAAGTGGACTATTCAAGTAAAGTGTAACCTAATGTTGTCCCAGCACAACCATATTATTCACAGTCGCAGTCCAGATCTATAGCAAAAGGTTAGATTTGACAGAGAGCAAAAGTAACTCTACCAATTCTACATTAGCACTAATTCTACATTAGTAAATTAGTAAAATCAATGCTGTATTTCTAAAAAAATACTTTGTCAAGCAATCATTAAATTACTTTTTCAATATCACTCTCTAAAAAAGGTGTCTGTGTCCGACTTACTTGTGAACAAATACCTGGACTACGAGAGCCAGGCGCGCAGTGAGGCTGATTGTCACCGGTGCCCTCTGCAGTAAGGTTGGAGAATTTGTTTGAGTGTTGTAAGTGCCCTCCTCACAGAATGGAGCCACACATAGTGGTCACTGGTAACAAACTTCCCCAGGGTTCAGAGTGCCAGACAAACTACTTGGTGAGATGTGGGAGCCAAATGCTTGAAACTTTCCATCACAAAATTCTAACTCCAGGCTTTGGCCAACTAAAAGGATGAATAAATAAAATTATATGTCATCAGAACTCAAATGTGGCTCATCAAAAAGTCAGTCACTTCTGTAAACCGCTAGCAAATCCTGTGTGTCCCCGTGTTGTTCTCTTATGAACATCATGAGGTTCAACTATTACATTTACATTCAGGTCACCTTCAGTTGTATAACGGCAAAAATCTTATCTGCGGACAAAATTTATCTGTTCCCAGGGTAAAAAAAAACCCAAAACAAAATATTTTAGACTACATCATAACACTACCAAGTTCTCTCAGTACAACCCATTTCAAAATCACTTCATGACCCTGATCCTCCCTGAGGCCTATAGGCCTGCTTCTCCTGTTCTGTTCCCTTCTTCTCTTCTCAAAAACCCACTCCTCAATTCAGACACAACAATGCCTCTTGGTTAGCCTGGCTAGCGCCACCACTTCTCAATGAGATGTGGTCTGGGAACGTTAATTTTCTCGTATTTGAAAAAAATGCCCAGATCCGTTTATTGGGTGCCACGGATGTCTATCAAATGCGTCTGTGCATAGCTCATCATTGTCTTGATCAAATCGCGCGCAAGGCAGCATGGGAACACCCAGGCTACCTCTTGGTGGCTTGTTCATTTCCTTGCTTTCTAACCTGCAAGTTCAACTCTTTCAGACGGCCCCTTTTGCCACAATGGCGTCTAAAAAGGCTTTAGCTGTAGACGCCTACGTAGAGAGCCACAAAATCTCTTACTAAGAACCATGATGGATGCAGAGGACAGGATCATTCTCTACAGTATGTGATCTGGTGGGAGTCAGCGTCACCCCACCACCACCACTCTTAGAATTTTCTGGAATATGATGGCTCCCTCTAATTAATGACTCTAAACATTATCCCTGTAGAGGCGGTGAAGGAGCAAAGGCGCTGAACATGCGCAATGGGGTATGAGAGAGAGAAATGGCAGCTCTGAGCTTTGAAAGGCTTTTCTTCTTCAGCCGCACACTTAGAGCACACAATAATTTGGATCTCTCTCTCAAAAGCCCTTAATTTTAACCTCTTCATTTTTTTTTCTTTGGAGACACTCACTGAATGCATGCACACTCATGGCTCACATAAAAAATGAATAGCCATGTAACTACCAACATGGCGCAACCTCCAGCATCAGAGCCGCGATCGAGCGCATCTTCTCAATCCTATCAGATGTAGGCTTAGCAACCCAGTCATAATGGCTTGATCAAAGGCTGTGTGTGCTGAATAAACATGAGGAAATGGCTAATAGCATCGTCAAAAGCTACAAAAGACCCAAAGATGTTCAGTGCACTCAATGCAATATTGCTTCAATGACTCCACACAGCATGCACTGATTGAGAACAGGGAGTTTTGCCACAGTATGAGAGAGCCTGTCTCACTCCAGTCTGCATGACGTGGACTCAGTCTGGTAGGAGTGTGGTCGAAATAAAGGGGGAGAAGATAGAGAAAGGGAGAGAGAGAAAGGGAGAGAGGGAGAGCAGAAGAGAAGGAGGGAGAGAGAGAAAGGGGATGAGAGAAAGAGAACCAGAGAGAAAAAGAGAGGGAGGGAGAGGGAGAGAGGGACAGAGAAAGAGAGAGGGAGGGAGAGAGAGAGGAAGGGAGTAGGGGAGGAGCAGGAGGCCTGAGAGCAGTTGCTTTTATCTCTCTGTGCTGCTTCCAAGAGCCAGCTCTAGCAGTCATGAAAATGTTAAATCCTTGCACAGCAAAACTATCTCTCTCCCTCTCTTGTTCTCAATCTCCCACTCTCTCTCTCTCTCTGTTTCTCACTCTCTCTCTCTCTGTTTCTCTCTCTCTCACTGCCTCAGCTTTCTTTCTTTCTCTCTCATCCTATCAAACATGCAAAAGACACTTGCTTCTCATTTCTTTCATCTGACAGATACACCCCCAGTCTTTGACACTTGCCCTCTCTCTCTTTCTGCCTCTTCCTCAGCCTCTCTCTCTCTTTCTCTCACTCTATCTCTCCCTTCCCCAACTCAATCCTGCTCTCCCCTGGGAACTCATTGAACCCAAAGCTCTTGAAGCGATCGGCAGCCTCCACCCGCCCCCCCACACACAGACACACCACCCTCTCCCTGCCCCCCTGCCCGCCTTGCCTCTGTGCCCTGCTTGTAAGTCTGAATTTTAGCTTGGCTCTGCAAATCCTCCGAGTCCTGCAGACCCACTCAAGCGCGTCCCTGAGTCACTCAGCGACTTTGTTACCAGGGTCTGTGTGCGGTGTGGAGAGAGGGCAAGAAACACAGTCGGGAGATGAGAGGAGGAGGAAGAGAGAGAGAGAACAGAGGGGTGGAAAGGAGGAAGAGAGAACAGAGGGATGGAAGAGGAAGAGAGAAAACACAGGGATGGAACAGAGGAAACAGAGTGAAAACCAAAGTTGAGAACACAAGAGGCGGAAGTTTCATAGGCTCGTGTCATGCAGGTGTAAAAAATTATGACATCCAGCGACATCCCTCTCAAGCACTCATTCACACTTCGCAACGACACAGCACGGCTGTTTTTGGTATGCCACATCAGGTAATTAAACAGTTATGAAGCCTGTCTACCTGCAGATAACTCACAGAGAACACTACTCCATTATCTTACATGGCTTAAATGAGTAGATCAGGCCCTTACAGCCCCTTGTGAACATGGTATGAGATAAACCGTCCGGAGTGCTTCAGCATCAGTGGTATCAAAAAATTTGCCTCGCCCCGCCCACCTAGTATCTCCACTCATTTTCATCTAGTCTGGCTCCTCCCACTGCCACCAGGATGGCGGCCAATCAGTGATGAGAGGGGATGACGTTAATTTGGACATCGAAAGTGGCTGTGTTAAAAGTAGTAACAATGGTCGCAAACATTTAAAAACATTATACAGGAAAGGTAAATATTGTTTCCCGACTGTCTATGAGGGTTACTATCAGTCTGTAAAGGTTAGACAAAGTAGGAACACATATTAGGAATCCCTGATCAATGTGATTGGTTAGGCTGGAACAATAATTTCAAAGTTCATGCAAAGTCTACCCCCATTACGATGATATTGGAAACATTTCCCAATGGAGAGAATAGCCAGACTCTCTTCACGAGTGAGTCTGGTGAAGCCAGGAAATAAAAAAATGGCATTCTCGTTTAAAAATTAATGCATGGGGCTCTTAATCTCACATGAATGAGCAGCTAGTGTTTAAATATGCACCAAAAAAACAAAACCGTGGATGAGTTTGAGCGTTTTATCAGAAATCCATTCACAGTGAATATTTAGAAATAGTTCTTTACCCACACCACATATAATTGAGTATTTGTTAAAGCCATTATATAAATCATTATTTTCTGCAAAGAGGCTTAAAACTCAATTCAGCATGGGAAAACTGAAAATAGACTGAACAATGACAATCTGCCATGTTAGTCAGCAGTGGAAGATGCTGCTGTCCCAGGTGAGGTGAATTAGGGCTATGGAAAACAAAAATACTCCAAGGTTTGCTCACATACAAACCATCAGCACAAAACAGGCGTACAGAGAACAAGAACAAAAAAAGCAATTTCATGGTTCTGTGCTCTCCCAGAACTGATTGATACATGACCTCAGAGAGGCAAGACAAAAAAAACAGAAGAAATACTCCCATCATAAGAACACAATCTCACTGTCAGGCAGGGAAACTGCTGCATTGTCGGAGCAGATGAGGCAAGTGAGCTCAGTGTTTTAATATCGTGCTGTTAAGAGACACCCTTAACACCCCAAGACAGCGCAATGCACACACACACATGCACACACACACACACACACACACACACACACACACACACACACACACACACACACACACACACACACACACACACACACACACACACACACACACACACACACACACACACACACACCCCAAGACAGCGCAATGAAGTGATTCAAGTGTTTCAGTGCTCTTTTCCAGCTGTGCTCCTAATGAAGTTCAATGAAGAACAAGACCTTCATGAGAACCTTGTGGCCCTGATGTGGCTCTAATATGGCCTTGATGTGGCCCTGATATGGTCCTTATATGGCCTTGATATGGTCCTGATATGGACCTCATATGGCCCTGATATGGTCCTCATATGGTCCTAATATGGCCCTGATATGGTCCTCATGGTCCTGATATGGCCCTCATATGGCGCACACACACACACACACACACACACACATTCGCATGATGCAGACACACACATACTGAAATTTGCAGACATACACACGCAAGCAGATGCACACAAGCATATAAAAACTTCACACAAATACAAAAAACACACATAAATACCCCCCCCCCCCCCCCCCACACACACACACACACACACACACACACACACACACACACACACACACAGCCTCTCAGGGCATTGTGCTTGACTGAGTTGCTTATGCTGACACACTTTTGGCCTCTTACTCACTCAGTAAGCAATCATCATCAAAAAGCATCACATTTGGTTACCACACTCCTTGGTGGAGAGCGCTATTAATGTTTTAGATCAACTCAGGTACTCTGTTTTGGGATGGCTTTCTTTAGCTGGTTTTGCATTGTGCATGCTACTTTGAAGGAATCCACAAGACTCGAATAAAACTTTAAAAGACTTCAGGCTTTTAAGACTTTATGTTATTAACATACATTTGTAGAAATGGTAAAAATTGGTATAAATGAATAAAAATCAATGAACTTATGTGTGTATTCAGAAACTTTATGCAAACAAACAAAATAAACACAACATGCTTTATTCAACTGCAGTTATCGCTGCACAAGACTCTATGATATAGAGATGACAGTTTAGCCACACTGGCTACATTTAAAGTATTCAGTATTGTCTATAAATAATACAGTACAGAGTCGGCCAAGCGTCCCAGTTCTGGGGCAGGAGTCACACAGAGCTTTTAACCCGCAGACCCCAGAGGGAGGCAGGCCTGTCAAAGGCGTTCAGGCCACTGACCTCAAAAGAACACCGGATGGAGCAACCCAATGCTTTCACCCTATCAACAATGACCCCAATGTGTTTGTAACGAGGCCATGGCATTGGGACCACTTCTGTGTCCTGTGTCATTGACTTACACACACAATTCACAACTTTGTCATTGATATAATGAGTAGATGCAGCATATTGGGTCTTGAAATATCCACAAGAATCCAAAGAAATAGAATATTCATGATGTTTTATAAGTTGTGCAGATGTATAGTCCATCTTATACAAAAATACTTTTGTGTAATTATTCCATATTTTGTGTAGTAATTCTATATCAGAACCCCTGACATACAATCAAAATACCAAAAAACTTCAGAGTGTTACCTTTCATTTTAGACCATTATGCTTCTACACCAAGGGGTTCATATACAGTAAGCCTTTTATTGTGAGTATGCATTTTGGGTAACCAAAAGTCCTATATGTAAGTGTATCCTGTATATAAGTCTCCATATAGGGCATTTTGCAAAAAGCATAGACATATCTTACAAATAATTGTGTAAACTACTCATCTTTTCTTCTAAATTGATGTACTTTTACACACAACTTCACAAGACCTGGTGATATAGGGCTCAGTTGTGTTTCTCAAGTGATTAGAGGGCTGAAATGTCGTCAGATCATAAACGTTTGTTACCCGGTAGAAATAAAAAACTATATTCTAGCCTGTGTAAGTCTGTGCCAGTACTTCACACAATGTTTCTGATTGTTTCCTAAGAAACAGGGTCTTAGCTTTCCAAAGAGGTCAATCATTTGATGGTAGGCCAAAATAGGTGGAAACAGTGCCCTTTGAAGTAGGCACAGTGCAATTTCAGAGCCTAGAAATGTTCATGTTTAAACAACTTGTTTAACATGTTTTTTGTAATGTCTGTAACTAGACACCCTCATCATTTAGAGTTACGCTAAAACTTTGCCCAGAACGGTTGCATTTTTCTTGAGAAGTTTCTTGAGAAACACTATGACCAGCCCCTTGACTGTGCCGCTACTGTGGTGTCAGCCATGGAATATGCTGCTCTTATCCAGCGTTCTTTTGAGATCAGTGGTTCTGACCCTGAACAAGGCTCTTTGGGAGGAACCTATACGGAGCTGGAGCTCTCCTGCAGAGATGTGTGTGTGTGTGTGTTCACTCGCTGCACCCCTCCCCCGTCCACCCTTCAACCACCACCAGCACTGTCATGCCAGGGCCGCCTTGCCCTCTGCGTGAGTCACCCTCGCTGCTTTCCTCACTTGGACAGGTGTGTGAGAGGGAGCGCCAGCCAGCACAACCAGACAGCTGACTCCTCCTGAGGGAGCGGGTTGGGGCAGTGAAGCGTGTGTGTGTGTGTGTGTGTATGTGTGTGTGGCGGGGGGTGGGGGGGGGTTGAGCACCAGCTTGTGAAAGGTCAGTGTGGAGATGGCCAGACGGACACAGGAGAACGCTGACCTACTCAGCCTAGACGGGCCAGTGCGGTCATCGCCTATAAGGCTCCCAGGGGACTGACGCCACAGTGGAAGAAAAGTCAACTTCATTACCGAACCGTCTCAACTTTGTTTACTCAGCCCCCTCAGTATAACCTCTTCTCAAAACATGACATAGTGCTCTAAAATGCCTTTCAATCAAATCCATAGCTATCCCCGGTGTGGCAGTGTAGACTATATGCGGACTAAGTCAGAAAACAGCTTAAAAGACTTTCCGTTCCTGAGTTCCGTTCCGTCTGAGTTTTTTTTCTGTCTAGTTTTAATACTTGCCTTAAAGTTACAATGACAATCAGCCATAAGGTTTTACGCTTCAATCTGTCAAATGCACTGACACATGAAGTGTCCAGGGACCGTGTGGTCAGCCAAAAAAAGGCGGGAGATATGATCGGCCAAAAAGAAAGAAAACGTTACCGCCTACAATCAGTCATGTCTGATTCCTATCTTTAAGTAAACTGCCGATTCAGCTCGGCTAAGCCCCAAGGACGCAAAATTAAAATGTGAATTAATTACCTGACAACCGTCGCAGACAAAACAGAGGCCAAACACATGCCTGCGACTATATTTCCCCCACTTAGTCCTACATGACCTTGTCTTTTCTAAACCATGACTTGAGTAAACCAAAGAACTGCTGCCAATACCTACTTACCTCTGGAGGCTTGAGAGAATACAGGCTTGCTTAGTGAACATGACATTTAGGTTTATGTTCCAATGGCATCAGGAGAGAATGAGTGACAACCAGAGAATCATAAATCACTCACAGGAACGGGACTAATGTAACTTTGCAAATGAGAAGTGCAGACACAGAGCCTTAGCCTTGCACTAGAGATGAGGGTATGTTCATAATGAGAATGATTTTCATGTCCAATGTTCCCTCGGGTAGATTGTGCTTCTCACTAATCACCACCAAGAAATGTTTTTTTTTAGCTAATCAACAGCTAAGCAATAACCAACAATCAACAGCTAATCAACATTTGTTTTGCTCTAACATTTCAACATAGCACTTTAACATAAGAAATACACATGTCCATTTTAAGGTTTTTTCAAATCAGTTTCCAAAATGTTGTAATTATCACAGTCACTCATGCAAACTAATCTTAGTCCTCACAGAGGAGAGTTAGTCAGACGGAAAGCAGCGACCAGATGTTACTACAGTGAAAAGGCAACACGAGATCCCATCATAGTTGATGGGAGGTTGTGCATATGCAGGGTAACTCACGCTGTGACGTGACCTCCGACTGAAAATTGTGCACAGATCTCCTGTCTTGACTTTCTGTTGAGTAAGAACTTGACCCGTTCTGTGTGTGAATGGGGCTGTGAGCTATGCTTTTGGATCATAAAGTCTTCCTTTCAAATGTAGTGAACTGAAATGGTTGGTCAAGTTTAAGGCAGGCAGGCTGGTGAGGTTGATGAAACTGATGCGCTTCGATGCTGTTGCTATGCACACAGCTTGGCCAGATGGGGACCATGGCAACAAACCAGGCCAAGGTGCTGACCCCTTTTGAGGTTGTGGTCTTTTCCAGAAAGTGGGCTGTGAGAGCAAATTCCCAGACGATGTGTTTCTCTGATGCATCCTCCTTCCTCCTCTTCCCCTTCTGCCTCCCCTCACCAACAGCTGTTCTTGTGGCTTGGTCAGTGCTTTGGGGTTTGGTTATGTAAGGACAACACAATCATGCCCCCCACCCTCTCTCTCTCCCCCCACACACACACACACACACACACACACACACACACACACACACACACACACACACACACACACACACACACACACACACACGCACACACACACACACACACACACACACACACACAGACACACACACAGACACACACACACTGTCCAGTGCACCATAAAATGGCACAACTTGGAAAAAAAAAACACCCTTACCAGCTTTTCCATTTTTATTACACTTGGGTCTAGTGGTTGGATGCTTAAAAACTCAATCATGTCAGAGTATTCAAGAAAAAGCACTGCAGCAATACGTGAGGCGAAGGACAACACTGAATGCTCCCTAAAATGCTGGTGAGGTGAAAAGAAAAGTGAGACATCCACTAATGTCATGCTCCTGGGGCGAAGGGAAATCATTTAAATTGTAGGTTTGAACTAAAACTTCAATTAAAGAAATCATATCAAATCAAGTGAATCAGGCAGCGTGAAACTCACTAATTGCGTATGTTCCCTTGAGTTTTTTTTTTCGTTTTTTTTTTATTATGGCCCAGGGCCTGATCGATGTGAAGCCGGCTCCAGCAGTGGCTTCATTAGGGGAGCGTGCAGCAGCAGCAGATTGTGGGGGCTGTTGAAGAGAGTGATTCAGAGGCAGAATGGACACATTCCTCCTGAGCTGCACAGGCCTCAGCGGAGATCTCCAGCGCTTGCTCGGCACAGCACAGCAACTGAAAGCCATCCAATCAGTCAGTGCAGTTACTACATGTGCACAGCAATCTGATTAAAGCACCAATCAGGTTGTTATCAGATATGCCAGTTTACATGCTTTAACTAGTACAAATCCAATGCTGGCACATCTTCATTCACTCCTCCCACTCAATCACTTCTATTCCATCCAAGGGTGCCGCAGAAGTAAGTGTATCTATCAAGGCCGTAATCAAACCATTTTCAGTCTTAACAACTCACACACCTCACCACAAGTACTTCCTTTTGCCATTCAGTTCTTTTTAAAGCTTTTAATTATTTGCCATCTTGCTGCAACAAAGGAGCAAGATGAACACAGAAAAATGAACTTGTTCGCTTATGAGAAAGCATGTCCTTGAAGAAGAATTGAGAGATTCAAAAATTCTCTGAAGAAAACAAGAGTTCTTTGGCCGCCTACTGATTCCATCAAAAAGAGCCATAGAGAGAGCAAGGACCGTCGAGAAAAGTATCGCATCACACAATCACAAACAGTAAGAAATGTGATGAGTCTTCTGTGACCCCACACCTCCACTGAAGGGATTCATCCATCACATCCAAACACATCCAGTTGTCCACTGGTGGCACAACTCCTTTGTAACGATGCTAGAGGACAACATTGCAACAACTTATTATAACTACTTTTGCCAGAAAGAACATATTTTTTTTTGACAGTTGTCCTATACCTTCAGCAGGACAAGCCAAGCCTGCTGGCCCCACTCTCGTCCCTCTACATGGTGGACAGGAGACAACCCCAGCAGGACGCGCAGGTGGCGCCAGATGCACTGAGGTTGACCCTGAGCCCTGGAATGACTTATGCAGGAGAACACTGATCACTGATGCTGATACTAGACTGACGGACTGAATGGAACACAGCACCCAATGTGCAGCACAGGAAACACAAAGTCCTTCACATCTACTCAGATACTCACTTGTAATACAAGTTCAAGTTTCTTTATTTATCACATGCATAGTCTAGACTTACAACAAGCACTGAAATTAATTCTTTACTCCATTCCAACTGTGCTAGCACAAATTAATAGTAATACGTTATGGAATAAAAGTTAAGTTTAAAACATGAATAAATAAGAAGCTAAAGATAAAATATATACCCCCCCAGATCCTACCCATAGATATAATAAAACCTTGTACTACTAAAAGTGCTCACTAAAAGTGGATCCAGGGCTCAAAGTGCAAGGTGCATTGTGCAGTTCATGAGGGAGGTGCATGTCATGTTTAGATTCAGGAACCTAACAGCTTGTGGATAAAAACTCCTCTCGAGTCTTTCTGTGTTAGACATGATGCTCCTGAATCGCTTGCCTGATTTCAGTTACTGAAATAGGCTGCTGGCGAGTGGGAGGTGTCTTTTAAAATCTTGATAGCCCTACTCCAACATCTCTTCTGATGGAGTTCGTCCAGGGATGGGAGCTGAACCGCATAAATCAGAAATACACATCTTGTTGATGAATATTGCGTGCTAAATGTTTGTTTTCCAGGTTATTCAACCTCAGGTGCATTCATTTGATCAGCATTTAAGACTTGTTTCTTCGATTAACACATTTTATTGATTGATTTTCTGCCAAAAAAGACCATTCTGAACTACAACAATTGTTTGAATCTTAGTTCTACAGTCGTATATTATTAGTGGTAGGCTATAGTAGTTTAATGACACTTTTTGTTGAAACTCCGGTAACACTTTACTTGAAAGTATCGACATAAGAATGACATGACACTGTCATGCCACATGAAACCTAACCCTAATCCTAACCTCTAACCCTAATCCTAAACCTAACCTTAACTTATGACAAAAAAACGAATGTCATAAACGTTTATGACTTGTTTATGACACGTTCATGACAGTGTCATGTCACTTTTATGTCAACACTGTCAAGTAAAGTGTAACCGAAACTCCTGTTTGCGTGACTGAATCTTCTCCCCCACTTCTTTCTGACCCATCTCTGTGCACAGTAGATACTTACAGGATGTCCTTACATCATGCTTTTTGTTCAACCTGACACCATGTTATACCCGCTAACGTGAACCAAGTAGCCCTTACATTGGAAAGAGACTGTTCGGACTTGTTTACTCTGTTGGTAATATGTTATTGTCAGTCTCTCACAATATGGGTCTTCGTTATTATTTCCTGAAAAACTGAGGGCATTGTAACACTGTGGCTGTGTAAAGATTTTAGCAGCGTTTCCTAAACATGGAGAGCTCATCAGAATGCCCAGTGACGTGTGAAACTGGGATGTGAACGACGCAGGTGTAAAGTACCTGAGGCAGCATCAACACAGATGCTGTTCGGCTTCCTCAGTGTATTCTTGTGTTTGGTTTTCATTTAAATGCACACTAGCTAGATCACCGTTTGCGAGCACGCAAATCAAGTTATGGAAATCGGCAAATCAGGGACGTACCCATCCTTCCAAGGTTGAGAAAGAAATACACATCAAAAACATCATCTTCGTACAATAGGTTTTATTATTTCATTATTAACAGCTGCCAAGTGGGTGAGTTTTACAAAAATAAAACTTTTAAAAATTGTATTATTCATCACGGCTCAGTGAGTCTGACACCATTTGGGTTTAAAGTCTATGTGGTCCAAATACATGCCATGTAAACAGAGACTCTCAAACAAACCCTCATAAATCTCCCTCTGAGATGGCCAAAAATGTACTTGTACATGAAATGGTGGCAGTTTTACAGGTAGCCGGTAAAACTAGAGCCTGTGAAAGCATGATCACAAATCCCTAACCTGACAAGGCACACATTTACAAAGTTTGTGTGCGCACGTCTGTTAGTGTCTGTGTTTAGGTCAGTGTGTCTGTGGTGTTCTTCTCCCCCCACCCCCTCTCCACGCTCACACACACTCACACACACGTCTGTCAGATCTTTTTGGCAACCATATTCAACCACAAGGGTGGAAAATGCTTCACCACATCATGAGTGCCACCTTGTGGTAAAAATAATTCCAGTTTCTCTTGAACATTCCAAGACATACTGAGGTGCCTACATTCATAGTCAGCTGACAGATGCATCAATTAAGAGTTTTACAAAGGTAATATCTCCTGCCCTTCGACTCAACATGTGTCCACAGCGGAGAAGTCCGAGACTCATTTTTCTGTTCCCACATTCAGGCATTATCAGTCAACAGTTTAGCAGCTCTGCGGTACTCAGCATCTGGAGATAAAAAAAAGAAGACTACGCATATCTCATCAACTCTTCCTTTCCTGGACCAAGTTGAGGTTAAATTCATGGATTTAATTCCCTGCTTCCCACACAGTATTAAATGTAAGTCCCTTAATATTACGGTACACAAAGATTTTCAAATGAGGCACAGCACTCAAAGAATCCTCCATAGAAATGTATGGGGTAAGTTTGTAACTCCGATATGGCAGTTTGCCCCTTCCTGCAATGTTATTTTAGTGTTTTTGGGTGACATATTTATATTGTTCAATTCAGTTTTAACCCCGCCTGGTGTACTGCCCAAAATAACTGCCCGAAGCGCTTTACCAAGATGGCCGCGGCCGACTTTGATTAAACCAAGAGTTGAGCTCATTACGTTTTTCATCTCCTGCATGACCATCATGTTTACACTGATTTAAATCAGGCATGCACTTAAGATCTTGGACAGACAGAAGACATGGCCTGGGACATTTATTCATTCACTACATAGTCCACGACAGTTAATGAGTGAATGTCCCGAGGCACATAGGCGTCATAAGGGGCAAGAGCGAAGAAGGGGACACATCTGCTATGGTGATGTCAGTTTGGCTACTTGCTCAATGAACAGATGTGCAGTATGATGAAAGCAAGAGGCACAGGACATGGCGAAGCTTCACAGGAGGCGTCCATACCACATTGGGTCCAAGTACCCAGGGGGACTCGGGTTCGAGTCTGAGCCGTGGTCATTTCTCAATCTCACCCAATAAAGGCAAAAAAGTATACTTAAATCAACACCAAAGAGTTTTTTTGTACCTTAAAATAATGTTTCCAAAATCGTTCCAGTGGTTCATCAACTCGTAACAGGGTGAACGGCACTTCTGCATTCGCTTTTCACAACCCTCTATCAGCTATAACCGCACTACGCAAGCACACCGGCACACTCACCCTTCCCAGCAAGGTTTGGAACGACCAGGATCTTGAGCATCAGCAGGTCCTGGTCCACCCTGGCGTCCTGTCTGGCGTGGTAGGTTCTGAAGTGCAGCGGCATCCACAGCTCTTTCCTCTTATGCCACTCCTGTGCGAGTACGTCCCCGCGATGCCTGACGCGTTCAGAGACATCAATTTCAAAATGTAAAAATCTAAAAACTATGGAGCAAACAAGATGATGAACTTTTACATGTTAAGGAATGAAATACAGAAATTCTGGTGAAATTATTTTTAAAATGTAGGGTCTAAAACAGGGGTGGGCAAACTTTTTGGCTCAAGGGCCACATTGGGTTTTGAAAACTGGCTGGCGGGCCGCACAACAACCCCCCCCCACGACACACACATAAAAAATACATTTATTATAGCCTATAATTTAGTATGAAAAGTATTTGTTTTAAAATATGAATTGCTTAAAAATGCTGCTAATTTTATGCTGTTTAACAAATGTATAAATTGTGCACTGTCGCTTTAAGACAGTCGCTTTAATTCACCTTTATTTGATCTTCTGCCTGCTCTGCTATGGCTATCGCTGTACTGGGCCCTCTCACAGTTTTTAAATGGTCAGTAGTGGGAACTACTGTTGCCTTCAAAGTTTCTTATAAGAAGGAGATATCAATTATCAACAATGACAAGCGAGCTGGAACCTGCGGCTCTCTCTCCCTCTTGTGAGTGCAGACGCGTTCCCAATTAAATGGATCGCATATAATGTTCACGTTAGATCTGCTGCAAAGGAGATAACTAAGAGTTAACTTAGTTTAACATGATGTTATCTCTATTTAACATGATGTTTTGACATTGACATAATGTTCTCTAAGGAGAGTGAAAAGCAGTTTAAAGCTAACCAACGTCGTCTCTATCGCAGGAAAAAAATAGCGAGCAGCCGGATAACCAAATGAAATGCTCGGAGGGCCGGATGAAAGTGCTTGGCGGGCCGGATCCGGCCCGCGGGCCGCAGTTTGCCCACCCCTGGTCTAAAAATAAAAAAAATCCCTCTATCTATCTATGAATCTAAAAATCTATCCCACTACACTGTCCAACCCAATAGAAAAAGACTAAAAAGTCTATAGATCAGCACTCCTCCTCTTGATTTTATATACAAGTAAGCAGTTTGTATAGGCATACATTATAGCAATATTTACCTTTTCAACAGTGAGACAATAACGTCCCACAGGCACTTCCACGCATAAGGGTTTTGCTTCCAGCTGATGTACTCAAGAAGGTCCATGATCACCTGAAGTGCCCTCTGAATTTTATAATCATAATCATCATCATCATCATCATCATCGCCTGCAAAAAGACAGGATACATTTCATTAGATTGTAAAGTGAAATGTAACACCAAAATCATTTACTAACTGCTTTACATGGAGTGCTAGTTAAAACTGCCTTCTGTTTCACTTCTTTTCTAGTAAACGTGGTCAACAGAGCAACTATCCAAATGTTTTTTTAATTGTACAATATTAATGGACAGAACTACAGGATAGAAATGAATTGAATTAGCAATACCTGAGTTAAGCAGAAAGAAGCAATATTGCAACATCAGCTTATGAGAAGGTACCAGTGCCTGCAGAATCTGTGGCAAACAATACCATGAATCAGTAGAAGTATATATATATATATATATATATATATATATATATATATATATATATATATATACACATATATATATACTCTTTTGACACACTCAGCACACAGTGAGGTGAAGCACACGCCGAGCTGCCTGCAACAACAGCGGTGCTCAGGGAGCAGTGAGGGGTTAGGTGCCTTGCTCAAGGGCACTTTAGCTGTGCCTACTGGTCGGGGTTTCGAAACGGCAACCCTCCGGTTACAAGTCCGAAGCGCTAACCAGTAGGCCACGGCTGCCCACATCAGTTTAGTCTCGCCCAGTGCAGTGGCTTAAAGTGGTGATTTACTTTGGCATAGTGATACTGCCTTTCAGGCTATGCGATTTCATTCAGGATATTTGAACAGAAATAATTTACAGGCCTTGGTGTTGGGACGTACTCTACTCATGATACAGACAATGGCTTGAACAAAATCTGAGATGGTGCAGCAACAACCTCATCTGATTTGACATGAAATGACTCGAATGCAAACACAAATAAGAGAAAATTCGTTCAGATGTCGCTCCCTGCAAGAGTCCCGATGTTTTGTCGGTCAAAACAACACAAGATTCATTCCATCTTTAAAGAAAAGAAAGAACAGCATCTATGCAGTACCTCCAGCACTTCCATTAGCTTCCTCTTTGGGGCATTGTTTCTCCTCAGAAACTCATACAGGTATACATGGGCATTCGGATTTGCTGGGAATGCCTTGTCATACGCGTAATCCTTCAGAACCTTTTCAGCTCCTTCTTTATCATTGTAGAATTCGAGCATCTAAAAATACATTTTTGATAGGTCAATTTTAGTTATTCACAAAAACTATATTCTAATGATTAGAGAGGGAATATGTGACCTACACAAACCCAAAGGGCCTGTTTCCCCATACATAGATTACTCAAACTTCCATGAAAATCTCCATGAAAAAACCTTTTTTGTCTAGGACTAAGTTTAATCCATGTATGGAAAACAGATACCAAAAGCTTTGATTCTAAAAGAAAAAAAAAAAAAAAAAAAAAAAAAAAACATAATTCTAAATGGACCACCGTGTCAGTGCCAGTTATTGGGCGGGTTTGAGCTAACTACAACAATAGCCACATTCTTTATGGTGTGTTTGCTAATGAGAACATTAGCTTTTGAAGAAACTTCTGATATACATGTAGGCCAGGGGAATGTACTAGGGTTGCTCACCTCAACGTAGGCGAGCACAAAAGAGTCCCAGATGCCAGGCGATCTAATGACTTCCTGTAGGGTAACAGAGGCTTGCCGGAAGTAGCTGTGCATCTCTGGATTACTGCCATCACCATTGTGATCTGAAACATGAGACAAGAGGTCAAGGTTTAAGGTATAGTCTGAGGAGTTTTTTTTTTTTAGTGCACAACAACAAAAAGAGGAGTAAAAAAAATCCCCAATATTTCTGAACATTATGTGTGCACACCTGATTTCTTTTGTGTCAGGTTAGATGGTCTTTTGTGTCAGGTTACTCTGCTTCATGAACAGAAGAAGAAAAACTGTGTTTAACCCATTCGCGCTGGATGCTGCATGACGCAACATTGACCCTCCTGCTGGATGACGCAACATTGACCCTCCTGCTGGATGCTGCATGACGCAACATTGACCCTCCTGCTGGATGCTGCGTAGCGCAACATTGACCCTCCCGCTGGATGCTGCGTAGCGCAGTATGCTTTTTATTTCATGTTTCTAGGTGCTACAGAGGCTTAGATATTAAATTTTGGTAGACGTTGAGAATTTTTAGAAATGTTTTCAGAAAACCCTCAGGAAATAAGGTTATTTAGTCTAGAATGCCATAGGATTCTATAGGCATTTTTAGCAGGCATTTTAGGAGTAAATGGGTTAACCAAACAGCTCTTTAAAACTCTTAAAAACAACTTTTTCCATTTTATTTAATTTATTAATTTAGTTAATCAACCTTATATCAACCTTGTTTATATCAACCTTGTATTAAGAAAAATGTGTTTTATATAAAAGTGTAAAAGGGTCACCATTTGGTGAGATGCATAAGGCACAAACTAGAGCCAAAGTGTGTTTCTAAAGCCTAAAGCTAATAAGCTTAATCCAACCACCCAGTCACGCAAATTAGACAGGAATAACTGTTTTTCCATTGCAGTTTTAACAGCATCATTGCTAAGCAAATTACATTTCGAAGTGAAGGCATGTATTGTTCAAGTCAATAACTTGACCACGTGGATAACTAGAGCCATTTTATCATGAAATGTACCATCCAGTCATATTTCCCCATCATATTTCAATGTGAAAGAAAAGTGTGCCTGAAATAAGCAAACATGTTTTTTGAAGGGTGATCATGTATTTAATGCTGTGGATAAATTGAAAAGAAGTTTATAAAAAAAAAAAAAAAAAATTGCATAGTGGAAAAGGCACCCGTTACATAGGATGACAGAAAAGCTGTGTCTTTGATTGGTAGAGATCACCGTTAGCATGGAGATGTTTAGATTTCACCATTGTGTCTGTTGCACAAAATATTTACAGCACAATAACTTTAAAAAACAAACAAAAAAACAGCGAATAAGGCATTTGTCGAGAAGGAGAAGTGCAAAACAAATTTACATTTGCGGGTGCAAATTTACAAAGTGCAAAACAAATTTAAGTTTCCGAGTGCAAATTTACAATGTACAAGCAAACAAACATGTCATCAAACAAAATTACAATCTAAAACAAATGTACAACCCTGTGATCAAACACCTACCGAGGCATGCAGGGGCATTTCCCCCCTGTATCAGCTGAAACACACCCCATAATCAAATCCAAGGGGACTGACACCACATTCAAATTCTGTATGGAACTAGGTCAGGCTACTACACTGGCATATGGCATCAAATACCATCTCAAATAACTAACATTATCTATTAATAATTACAAATTTGTCTCACCTGCTTCCTCTCCCAGGGATCTTCTGTGGTTCCAAGTGATGTAATCCAGGAAGCCGCGGTAAACACGGATGAGAGTCAAATCTTGTGACTGGGCAGCAGACTGTTTGCCATATCTCCAGCTCTCTGCAACGGATAACTGCCTTTTGGCCTCCTCAAGTTGCCCATTCTTTAGCAGATGGAAGGCATGATCTAGACTAATCTGCAGAATGGGGATATTACAATGTGCGGAATGGAATGTTTAGATTATGTCTCACACCTGATATCCTGAACAAAACTATAAGAGGATGTCAACAATGAATTAAGATTGTTAGTGATTTCCAAGGGACCTCTGTAGATTTTGATTAAATAAACAAAAAGTTAATGGTAAATTCTCCCCCCACCCCCATCATTGAATAAAACTGAAATCTCAACAAATTTGTATATCATATGATGTATTCATTACAGATATACTATATACTAATGTGTATATGCTGATGGTCAAACCAACCAAAAATCCTATATTGTTTGCACCTCCAAGTGGTCTGTGACGTAAGTTTGTGTGAAAGAATAAAACAAATCCAAAACAAGTTAAGCTATGCAAGAGTCGGTAGATGAAACAAGCCTAAACCACGTACACACCTTGGCAAAGTTTTTTACCCCAAAGTTTTTCATTCGTTCATAGAGATCAATTATGTCCTCAGGCTTGGAGTTGGGATGGTGGTGTAAAATCTCACAGCCAAGACGCCACATGATCTGAAGAGGAAATTTGTAGACATATCTGTTCAACACACTTACTTAATTAAGCGGTTCTTTCGAGTTATGGTTTGTATATTACAGTATTTGCTTATTTTCATTAGGCTATTGATCAATGATATTGCATTGACATTGTTGTTTATTATGCCTATTTTCCTTAATGCAGTCTTACCAATATTTTTAAAACCGCTCTGTGTAAGCTACAACTGTTTAATTAAGCTGTAAAGATACCTCTGGTGACATAAGTTGATTCCCAGTAGAGGTGTCCTCAAGTGCTTGTGTATAATAAGATATATATTTAGCTGCGTCCTCCCACCGATGATGGAGCATTGCGTCCTTAATGGCCAAAAGGCAGAGCTTTATGGTCTTATGGAAACCAGACATGTTCGACCTCTCTGTGTTGAAATAAAAGCGCTTTTAAGCAAAAATGCTGTGCCTTTTATTGGTGTTATTATAAAGCAATGTGACATACTGTATGCTACCATGAAATTTGGATAAAGGGAGATGTCGTCTGTGAAAAACCCACCTGGAAATACTGCTGGCGGCAAGAGCAAGGATGGTGTCAATTTAACGGTACCTCGACCCCATGTGTCATCATCAGACTCATCTGCACCTGCCACGTTCAGCTCAACTTCGATATCGTCCATTGTGTTCACTGCCTAAACCCTATAGCCTATAGCCTACCAGAGCTGAATGCGCAAAATACAACCAAACACAGAAAGTACACTGGGTAACGTCAAAGAGCGATCATCTTTTCCAAACTAGCAACGATTTCCTTTTCCCGTCTAGGGCATCCTAAAATTCAGCACTGTATCAAATCCTTCCACTTCACGACACTGCTCTCCACTGCCTCACGTCCCACTAGAAAACGGAATTCACTCAGATAACTTTATAATGACCTAAAGGACTTTAGTTCACTCCATAACGGAGTGGGAATAAGTAGCTCCCGGTTTGGAAAAGGCCCAGAGAATGCAAGACAGTCCCGAAGTCTTCCAAAATTTCCTGTTTGTACCGGCTTTAATGCCTATTGGTTACTTTGACTTCTTCTACGTTAAATGCGGCGAGGAGGAAAAGGGAAATAAAACACTCCCCCCTACTGACCATTGGTGGAGGTGTAGGCTACACTAACAGAATTAAACCAGAGAATGAATAGACGGGCTCTGATTAAACTACAGTTTCAAGCGCGAATAAAATCGCGTGCAAGGCAGCATAGGGAAACCCAAGCTAGGCTATATAAAAATTGTATACAAATGTAGATGTAGATAGATAGATAGATAGATAGATAGATACTTTATTGATCCCTCGGGGAAATTCATGTATGGCCTGCTTGCTGTGGAAATAAATGTAGACCTACAGTTTTATTGTTTTTAATGCTACTTCGAGCACCCTTTGCTACATCACCTTAAATTGCTCAATTGAGTTCACAAGACATCAGCGAATTACAGGCTATAGCCTACTACGAATATATTGTACTTACGAATATATAATTCAGTGTCAATATTCTGAAACTGTGTGATGATTAGGCCTAGATGATGACACAACAATGTAGGGCTAAGTGTACGTACGTCACTATTCCATTGCCATGGTGCGAGCGCTTCAAATATTCTTATAACTTTAGTTTCCGTCACTTGACAATGCGACTCGGGCTTGTCAACATGGAAAGAAGAAATGGTAGATTTTATGTGATATTATGCCTAATTGCAGCTTTCTCCTTCACTGTAGCACAGGACGCAAGTAAGTAATCGCAGTCTGATAAATCTTTAAATGGTAAATAATATCATATTGTAGGCCTATAGATGTTATTTTTACACCCCATGGTTGAAAGGTTAATTGGTCAGGCCTATGCTTTCCTTTATTATTTTCTCTAGATATCTTAGCTTAGCCTAGGCTAGACATTGGATAAAAGATTCCATTTGGAACAAACAAAGTAGCTATCAAACTATCAAAATCTATCTATCTATCTATCTGTCTATCGCTACCTTTTTTAAAATTGTCCTAGAATTGTTGAGAGAATTGCTTTAAAAAGCTTAAACTTGCATGTTGTTCGGCTAAAAATGCGTCAGCCAAATGTAGGCTAATGTAGCCTACTGTAATGTAATCTATCTATCTATCTATCTATCTATCTAATCTAGCCTATCTACCGGTATCTATCTATCAATTCAAGAGTAGGCTTAACCAATTGAAAATGTTAAAATTCAACTGACCTAAAGGCCACCAATGGTAATGTCTAAAACCAACCAATAGAAAAAGGTTTTACTGACATGTAATTTCATTAAGACACACCCACTTCCATTGACGCTTCCACTATTCATAGGCCAATTCTTATTGGTGGGCGGGGCTACAAAGACACGCCCGTTAGTCTACATGGATATTCATCTCAAAAGCCATTTCTTTTGATGTCATAATGGCAAAGACACACAATCATATATTTCGTTTTTTAAGCATTTAGTACCACTTAACCCTGAGTTGCTTTGGAGAGAATGGCCATTGTAATATAATTGACATGGAAGTCGTTTTGGAAAAAAGTGTCTGCTAAATGAATAAATGTAATCCAGGTATAAAATATTTTGCATGTCACTTCCTTGACCTGGAGCATATCCAATCACATTCATTGTCCAGTGACATAATTCGCCAACAATGTCACTTCCTTTGTTGTCAACCATCCCTGTCCCCTTCTCTTCTCTCTCCCCAGGCTGGGAGCAGACCCCACGGCCTGATGAAATTTGGGTGAGTATTAACTTTGTAGACTGCGCCGAACTGACGCCGTTAAAGGGAATGACAGATGTCATTCTCATTGGTTTAAATGATGTTACGCCCCAAACACACCCATGACTGATTAAAAATACCTAGGAACACCTTGTTGCGCCATGCGCTCGACGTTTGATAACGAAAACCCTCCCATGTGTGGACTGGACATCCTACTAAATTTGAATAAGCTTTTGACGAGTGACGATGCGCTTTTGACTGTCATGATAGGGCCCTCTATGTCAGAATGGGAAAGAAAGCTGATCTAAGCAATTTTGAGCTGGTGTGGTATTTCACAGCCTGTTACTAGGATTTTCACGCACAACCATTTGTAGGGTTTACAAAGAATGGTCTGCAAAAGAAAAAAACGGCAGTCCTGCGGCAGTCCTGTGGGCGAAAATGCCTTGTTAAAGCTATAGAGGTCAGAGGATTCAGATTCAGATTCAGATTTTATTTGTCACATACATACAATGCAGTGAAATGTTACAATCGGCTCCATGCTAAGTAAAAAACACACAAACTGACACAGAAACAACGCACCGAAAACAGTAACAGACAAGAAACAATACATTCAAGATGTCAGGGGAGTCTCTCAGGCCTAGTCCACACGTACCAAACCGATCTTTTTTTCCTCCGTCTTCCCTGGAACCGTATCAAGAATATTTGCGTCCAAACGGATCCATCTCAACACGACTCAACACGTTACTTCATACCCCAGGCCTATAGGTGGCACTGTGTCTTTACAGAAATTCACCAAAACTTGCAAAACGTGCGCTTTAAAAACCGACAGAATAGGCTACGGCGAAATGTGATGGGGGAACCTCACTAATCACCACCAATGTGCAGCACCCACCTGGTGCACGGTAGCCATTAGGCGAAATGGCTAGTGCAAGGAAACCAGAATTGTTTGTGTGGACTGATGGTGAACTGTCAACTGTAGTCAACTGTAAAACTAATAAACTTTATTTTACGAGTTGTCATTGTTTGCCATCTGTGTACATGTGTCTGTTATAGACTACCCTAAGGACTTCAATGCAGCACGCCCGGCCTTCTAACTTCTGGGGACCTGCACCGGTGAGTACCAATATCATAGAGTCATGTTAGTGATGGGTCTTAACATAGGGTGCTCTGTGTTGTTAAACAGTGTGGGTCCACAGTCTTGGGGGGCAGATAAACAACAACACATTACATTTATATAGCGCTTTTCACGACCCTAAAGTGCTTCACAGTGATGGGGGAACCTCACTAATCACCACCAATGTGCTGCACCCACCTGGTGCACGGTAGCCATTAGGCGAAATGGCTAGTGCAAGGAAACCAGAATTGTTTGTGTGGACTGATGGTGAACTGTCAACTGTAAAACTAATAAACTTTATTTTACGGTTTGTGAAGGGTGCAGTCCCGTCCTTTATTTGGCTAACGCAGGTAGGCCTACTAATCACCTTTACTTTCTTTGGTTGTAGGATAGTCCGTGATTCACATTAGTTTTGGCTATCACCGCAATTAGGCTACTAAACGCAAGGCGCAAGAAAAGTGCGGTTTCGGGCAGTGATACAGGATTCGTTTGGACGCTCGGCCAAGACGAAGCAAAACCTCTGCGTTTAACCTAAAAAGCGTCTCCTTGTGGACAGGCCCTCAGTCAATAGGTGTGTTCGACTTCAGGCAGATCTGTGCAGATCTGACTTGATGTGATGCATGCTGGGTTGAACACAATGCATACTGGGATGGACGCAATGCTTAGCCTACTGGTTAGAAATTTTGTCCGACTTCTGTCAGCCGGGGAGGGACTTACCACCGTGACACCATGTCACATGACCTTAAAATATCGCGGGAGTCTTAGCCTGCAGACAGATCTTGCAGTTGCCTTCCACGAAGCTGCACGAGCTGAAACACGCCCTCATGGCGCCAGTTCAAAGACGTGATGGGGCCATTTGGGAGGAATGTCCTCATGACGATTTTGACAGAAGTCTCATGCTGCTTCTTTATGTTGGAATATGCGAAAATAAACAGAAATCGAAGGGATACCTTCTTATACGTGATTTCTGCAACAATGGTAGGCTAGCCTACTGAAAATGTTTGGATATTCTGTTATTTTCTACTGTTGGTTAAATAGATAGACACACATATAGGGAAAACACTTGATATTGAATTTATGTGCTACAAAGTAGGCCTGTTAACTGTATGACAACAGTGGTTTATTTAAACTACATCATAAGAATTTATTTCGTCAGTCATCATGCTCATTTTAATGAGTAAGAATGAAAGTTCTGCTGTGTTTATTACAAACAACATTCCGCGAGTCACGTCAGGCAGACTGTAGCCTGTCTGTCCGGGATGAGCTGCCCTCTGTTGTAGCTCCTCCCGGCTAGGCTCTGAAGATCACGTTTACGTAGTAAGCCAGACCAAGTCAGACTCAGTCCATCTCAACAAGCCTATTGCCGCCAGTGTACAGTATCTGTTTCCTGAACGAAGCAGAGAGAACAGACCATGGTCTGGGTGGCAGGGGGCTTTCAGTATTTTGTGGTCTTGTCCTTGCGCCGCTTGGTATAGATGTCCCCTAGGTTAGGGAGTTGCCCCCCTATGGTACGTTCAGCTGAATGTACCACTCTCTGCAGAGCCTTATGGTCCTGCATGGTGGTGTTTCCATACCAAGTGGTGATGCACCCAGTCAGGATGCTCTCAAGGGTGCTGGAGTAAAAGCTCTGCAGGACTGTTTTGGATGATTTGAATTTCTTCAGCCTCCTTAGATGGTACAGTCTCTGCCTGGCAGGAGAATGGGCCGATAAAGCAACGTCCATAGATCTGAGTTGTCATTGTTTGCCATCTGTGTACATGTGTCTGTTATAGACTACCCTAAGGCCTTCAATGCAGCACGCCCGGCCTTCTGACTTCTGGAGACCTGCACCGGTGAGTACCAATATCATAGAGTCATGTTAGTGATGGGTCTTAACATAGGGTGCTCTGTGTTGTTAAACAGTGTGGGTCCACAGTCTTGCTTAGCTTTAGTAATTCAGCAAAGACCATTGGTGTCGCTGCTGGCTCAACCTTAAAGCAGTGTCCACCAAGATCTGAGTTATCATTGTCTGCAATCTGTGTATGTGTCTTTGTTATACTGTATGCTCAGGGCCCAGGGTCTTCGCCTGAGCCTCAATGGATGAGAGACGCCAAAGCTCTCTGCATGTCTGCTCTGGGCTGCGCACCAATGTCCACTGAGGGGTTCAGACAACCTCCTCCATTCAAACACCCTTCCATTGGACCTACCCCACTGGACTGGCCTCCTCACTTGACTGGAGCTAATGGACCCATGATATGGGACTCCCAAGCTCCAATGATGTCCACTGAGGGCCTCGGACAACCTCCTCCATTCAAACAGCCGTCCATTAGACCTGCCCCACACAACGGCCTGCCTCCTCACTTGATGAAAGCTAATGGACACAGGATGAGGGACTTCCAAGCTCAATGATGTCTACTGAGGGGCCTCGGACAACCTCCTCCATTCAAACAGCCGTCCATTAGACCTGCCCCACACAACGGCCTGCGTCCTCTCACTTGATGAAAGCTAATGGACACAGGATGAGGGACTCCCAAGCTCCAATGATGTCTACTGAGGGGCTTCAGAAAACCTCCTCAGGTCAAACAGCCGTCCCATTAGACCTGCCCCACACAACGGCCTGCCTCCTCACTTGATGAAAGCTAATGGACACAGGATGAGGGACTTCCAAGCTCCAATGATGTCTACTGAGGGGCCTCGGACAACCTCCTCCATTCAAACAGCCGTCCATTAGACCTGCCCCACACAACGGCCTGCCTCCTCACTTGATGAAAGCTAATGGACACAGGATGAGGGACTTCCAAGCTCCAATGATGTCTACTGAGGGCCTCGGACAACCTCCTCCATTCAAACAGCCGTCCATTAGACCTGCCCCACACAACGGCCTGCGTCCTCACTTGATGAAAGCTAATGGACACAGGATGAGGGACTCCCAAGCTCCAATGATGTCTACTGGGGGGTTCAGAAAACCTCCTCAGGTCAAACAGCCGTCCATTAGACCTGCCCCACACAACTGCCTGCCTCCTCACTTGATGAAAGCTAATGGACACAGGATGAGGGACTTCCAAGCTCCAATGATGTCTACTGAGGGCCTCGGACAACCTCCTCCATTCAAACAGCCGTCCATTAGACCTGCCCCACACAACGGCCTGCCTCCTCACTTGATGAAAGCTAATGGACACAGGATGAGGGACTTCCAAGCTCCAATGATGTCTACTGAGGGCCTCGGACAACCTCCTCCCATTCAAACAGCCGTCCATTAGACCTGCCCCACACAACGGCCTGCATCCTCACTTGATGAAAGCTAATGGACACAGGATGAGGGACTCCCAAGCTCCAATGATGTCTACTGAGGGCTTCAGAAAACCTCCTCAGGTCAAACAGCCGTCCATTAGACCTGCCCCACACAACGGCCTGCCTCCTCACTTGATGAAAGCTAATGGACACAGGATGAGGGACTTCCAAGCTCCAATGATGTCTACTGAGGGCCTCGGACAACCTCCTCCATTCAAACAGCCGTCCATTAGACCTGCCCCACACAACGGCCTGCCTCCTCACTTGATGAAAGCTAATGGACACAGGATGAGGGACTCCCAAGCTCCAATGATGTCTACTGAGGGCTTCAGAAAACCTCCTCAGGTCAAACAGCCTTCCATTAGACCTGCCCCACACAACGGCCTGTCTCCTCTCTTGATGAGAACAAATGGATCCATGTTGCTCCGTGGACCCATGCCTCTTGAGCCGCGGTTAACACCACCGCCTCATGTCTCAGATACATCGTTCAGACCACCTGCTCCACAGTGCAGTAAGTGCAACAGGGCTGTTCATTTGTTGTTGTCACTACAAAACATTCTAATGTCGCTTGTTTAATGGAACTACCTCAGGCAGCAGAATTAAAGTAACAATGCTAGAATATTCAAACTGGATATTGAAGGATGTTAGTAAATGAGCTTGATGAGATTATGAGTTTCATTGACCATAAATCAGGAGCAAGGTTTGGGACAATATGATGTGTTTAGTAGCGATCCTGTGTAGTAAATCCATCAAATCCCTTTTTCTTATACCGGTATTACCATGATGGTAACATTTCATATGTTTTGTCTTGTTTTCTTCTATGAGGCTCTGCAGAAACATCTTTTATACTTAGCTTTGACATTGGACTGAGAATGGCAAGGAAAGACAGCTTTGCTTTGGCTGTACTCCCACAAGAGCAATATCTGGCTTATGGTAAGTGGTTAAACTACATGAACTATCTTTATTCTCTCCCCTAAAGCCATGTACTTTCAATGTGAAACACACATTTCTTAAAAGGCTTCCACTGTAGCTCTTTGCTCCAACTTTTAGGCCTGGGCTTGTACCTTAAAACCAGGGGGTAAGGATTTGAAGAGTTAGCTTTAGCCAATTAGCATCATAGTAGGCCTCCACCATCTTTACAAATGGGGTCTAGGATTATCAGCCTATCCCCATGAACAACATAATTTGTGGCCATCTGTAAGGAGGCCCCTAATTGTTTTTTGTTTTTTTAAAGTATCTGGACGCACTAGATATTTGGATATTTTTGGTCAAAGTAGCTAGCCTAGCAAGGACCTGGATAATTCCTTCCTCTCTCTAGTTCTGTATTGCCCAAATATGTACCTGAAGTTCACTGAATGTATTGCAATCCCCGTCTGATGCTGGTCCACTGGTGATGTGCTCTTCAGGAACATCTCTCACCACTGTTGCAAAAGAGGAGATTTTTGCCTTGGCAACTCTGCCAATTCAACAGTGTCCAGTCACACCTTGTAGTGGTAAGTACCTAGTGTATGTGACCAGTAAGGTTTTTTGTAGCCTGTCACTGAACCTGTTGAGTATTGAGTATTAGGCTCAATCCAGTCACTTATCATTATAACAAATCAAGACTTGTGGGTAGATTGAAGGTGTCTGTTTGAGTCATCATTGTTAGCAGGGACATAAACACACATAATATACTACTACTACTACTACTACTACTAATAATAATAATAATATGTTTATAATACATATATATTTATACATATACTTCAGTAAAACTTTTCAGTACATTTCAGTTCTAGTAGTTTTCTGCTTTTTGTGTTGCATGTGAGATGTTGACTGTCACACAAGCAAGTTGTATTAGAATGTAATTCTCAGCTCCATTTGTTCATTCCACAGCAATGCTGACTGACATATTGGTAGACCCAATGAATCCCACCTTGAGCTTGCCTATAGCAACCAACTATGGAAAGCAAGACAAGGTAAAGTTTTGTAGGCCTAACACATTGGCCTGCTGGATATATATATATATATATATATATATATATATATGATATAAGTTTTGGCACAAGTGTACAATAGTATAGGAGAGCTATGACAGAAATATCAAAAAGTCAGTTTTATAGATCTTTCTATTCAGACTTTAGTTGTGAATTTCATTTGGTTGTCATCACATTCAGTGGGTATTACAAGACATTAAAATCACCATCAGCACTATCCCCATATTTATTTCAGTTCAGATATCTTTATTTTAGGATTTAAGAACACATAGTAAGTCAGGTAAAAGGAGAATGATGCTGTGTGTCTTGTGTATTCATCTGTGTGTGTGTGTGTGTGTGTGTGTGTGTGTATGTGTCTTGTTTATTCATCTGTGTGTTTGTGTGTGTACGTGTACGTGTGTGTGTGTGGGTGTGTGTGTCTTGTGTATTCATCTGTGTGTGTGTGTGTGTGTGTGTGTGTGTGTGTGTGTGTGTGTGTGTGTGTGTGTGTGTGTGTCTCTGTAGCAGCAGGCCTCCACCCACCAGAGCTCCGCTGAGCTGCAGAGTTGGAGCTTGTCCCAGCGTAGCTGCTTCCTTGGAGGGGACACTTGGGCACAGCCCGTGTGGGAGAGCAGGGAACTGGGCGGGGATTTCACCAAGACCCTCCCCTGGAACAACGTGGACAGCAAGCTGCAGAAGTGGCCCTTCCAGGCCACCGTCACCGAGTCCTTCAACGCGCTCCTTCCCCAGGTCATCACCCTCAGCCCAGGGACATCTTTGTCCTTGCCTGTCTCCTTCAGGCCACCTGAGCGGGTGAGGTTCTTCTGCAAGGGTTTATGGGTGATAAGACAGAATTTATCATTATTATTTACCATTACCTTTATCATTAATAATTAGATTTTATGAAATTATAATTGTTATTTATTTTAACATGGATAAGATACATGAGTGTTGGCAGTTGCGCACTTACCCTAATATTGCTCAAATGACTGAATAAAAAATAATTTATCCTGCAGAGGAGTTGCTTATTTCTTGTGACAGTGCGTCTTCAGCTGTGCTCCATACGTGTCTCTCGCCTCTCCCCTTATCACTTTTAACCGTCATTACCAATTTGCAAATGATGGTGAATAACTACTCATCATGAGATGTACAGTATTTCGTAATATCTTTATTCTAATTTTGTTTCCCATTGTAATCGTGCAATTTGTAATATTTTGCATTGACGTGCGCTGGTGTGCGTTCATGGAGGATAGAAGGATGGTGCGTTGTGCACCTGCCAATATGACTGTTGACAATGCGCTCTTAAAATAACAAATAAACAACTCGCCATAGACTTCTGACCAGGTGTACAATAGCGATTTTTAGACAATGCGCTAAGCCACTCCCTAAGTTGTTAATTGTCACACCTCTGGGCGCATTGTTTAAAAAAATAAACATACAAAATAAGGAATTAAACTTTGCACGGGTGGAAAACGAGTTTTACGCCATGCGCCAGGGTGCAAAATACAGCCCTAAGTCATATTAAGGATGTGCAGAGACATTGTAGCGCACATAGTATTGGTGTTGATTTTATATTCTTTGCATTCATCTCTTTGTCAGTATAAGTACCTGGACACAACTGAGTTCCAGGGGAAAGAGGACACATTCCAGGTATCCCTCCAGGCCACCGTACCCAGTTTCGTCCATGAGCTTACTGAGCGAGTGCAGCTGCCCTCTTGTGCTGCCCACCACGGCGGCCAGACCACCTTTACCTTCCATGATGCCAGGTATGAAGAGATGACTCTCAATAGGGTGTTGAGGAAATAACTGGAACATTAGTGGGCTCAGCAATAGCTAGTATACTGCAGATAAAAGTGTTTCCTCTCTCACTTATGATTACAGGTCTACAGAATTATGAGAAAAGCAGTAGTTGAATACATCCCCTTACCCGTATACCTGCTGTCCTGTTAAAACATACTATTTTGTCACGTCATGAAAAAAAAAAATATTTTTTTTTTATTTCAAATTAAATTTTTCCTGTGTAATGACACAACACCCCTCCCTTGTGTAGCCTTGTTTTGTGTGTGTTCTGAGGTTTAAATAGCTTTCTGTCCTTCCTCCCTCTCTCTCTCTCTCTCTCTCTCTCTCTCTCTACCAGTGAGTTGCGTACAGGTGCACATTGGGAACTGGGCATCCCGGTTCAGCTCTCTTCAGAGAGTGGAGTTCTGGCCCCAGGTGAGGAGGCTCAAGTCACGGTTCTCTTGCGCCCCCTAGAGGTGTGCGTGTACCAGTTGAAGGCCAGCTGTGCCTTTGGGGACCAGGGAGAAAAGAGCTGCTCTATGCTCTTACAGGGCATGTGTAAGTCACTCAGTTCAATCGAGCAAAATCTTACGTTATTACACTTGTGTGTGTTTTATATTTCTTCTCATGAATTGTCACAACTCTTATTATTACATTGTAGACACAGTGTAAATCTCGTTGCTATCAAAAACATACTAAACAATAACTCACAGCTTCGTGGCAATCAAGATGGTCTCACCCCTATCTGTGGAGTGAGACCATTGGACCTTGAATCAACAACATGCATATGGTTTGTTTTGCGTAATTTGTGTGGATCTTTTCTCTCTAGCGATGTTCCGGAACACTTACCTAGAGACAAGCGCCCCAGGGGAGAAGGAGAGCTCTAGGCTGCTGGAGTTTGGGACTGTGGCTTTTGACTGCTCCCAGGAGAAGCACTTTGAGATATGCAACCCCTCCCCAGTGAGTCTACATGTCACACTGCTGCCAGTATGTTTATGGACTGGTTATGGTTCTGGAAATGGCTGTTGATGGATAAACCTTGATAGATGTTTAAAAAAAGATAAGGCTTGTGGGAACCTTTCAGATTGCCGTTCAGACAGAATGGAAAATATGAAAATCCCATGACCTTTTCCTCCTTTGAGCTCCTGCTACTTTTGCTTTCTTTTTTTCTCTTCCACCACTCTTTGTTTCTCTCTCTCTCTCTCACTCAACCTCTCCAACTAACTGTCCTCTCCCAGGTGAACTCATCCTTCCACCTCTCTCATCTGCAGCATCCGCCTCTGTTACAGAGTGTGTTTGATTGCTCAGTGCACAAGGGCCTTGCGGCCCAGGGGTCGTCCCTGCAGGTGCCTGTGCGTTTCTCCCCAGTGCACAGCAGCAGTGTGGAGTACCTCAGTCGCTCGTCCCCAGTGGCCCTAAGCAAGCAGCGGATCAAGCCCACTGGCTCCAGCAGTGGTATGTTTACAGTGTCTGGATTCACATTCACCTTTTGATTGGCATGACAGGAATGAAGCTACACCATAACCTGCTAAACTGCAAAGCTCCTTACTACTCTGGTTATCTAGACCAGTGGTTTCCAACCTGAGGTCCACAGACCCCACTAGGGGTCGCCAGAGATTGCAGGGGGTCCGCACAATGCTGCCTGGGCTGAGGTCGTAAGGTTACCAAAATGATATTTGCGCACATTAAATGTATAAAATCCCAACACACCCAAATGGATAATCCAAATTCTGTATAATCCAAATGAAAATATAATTTTGTTTCACATTTCAATTCATGTAGCTATTTATTACCTCTGACCTCTAAACTTATACGTTTGTAATTAATCACTTTATTCTTTTTGTGTGTGTATGCGGGTAGGTGTTTGGGTAGGGGGCCCTGGCTTGTCTTAGACACAAGCAAGGGGGCCTTCAAGGAAAAAAGTTTGGGAAACACTCATCTAGACACTTAGCCTATATATTGGTATTGATAAGGTCCTGAAGGCCTGTTATATCACTGAACCACATGGTAAAGAATAGAAATTGACTGTATGCATTGATTGGAAATGATCTGCAGTATCAATAAACAAAACGTTTATTCATAATTTTGAATAGCCTATCCGATGGGGAATTAGGCAGAATATGGATGGTCTTGGACTGTTATCATGGTGCTGGGGTGTTGATTGTTGTGGCATACTTGTTAAAATATTGGAGTCACTATAGCAACAGGGCAGGACAACAGCATCTGAAGTAGGCTACAAAGTTGGGATAGACAAATACATAATGCCTTTTGAAAAATATGTTTAACTATACAATTCAATCTGTAATATCCACCTTCAGGCATGATGTAAAATAGAAAATTAAACTCAAAAGTAAATTCATTGCTATTCAGAAAACTTTATTTATTTCTCAGGGACAATAATAAAGCCAAGAAGCGGACATTATTACAGTGAACGATTAGTGTAATATCATGGTAGTACCACTTTAAATGATCTGTACGTTTTTGTTATTTGATTCCACGCTCCAGGAACATCCTGCATACTATCCGCTAGTTATGCGGATTTGCTGACGTGTCGACTAGATCTGCCCATGCTCAGGCAGAATCCAGCCATAGTCAAGCCAACCACTATGGCTACAGTCGTTTCACAGTTATTTTCCTTTATTTTATTCCTAATATTTATTTCACATGTCAGTCTTGATAGAAGGTTTTCGGACTTCAAACGATGTGCCGACGACGAATGCAGTAGTGAGTATTTCCTGTCGCGTGCCGTAAACTTTGGAATCCAAAACATCACCGGTTGGAAATCTAGCCAACGTTATCCCCCCCACCTTATCTTATCCTAGTTCTAGATGAGCCCTTCTAGGTCAGGTTACCGAATAACTTTTGACTTGTGGGTATTACAGCTGATATGCACTTTCACCACAGTAATAACGCTAGTTGTGTAAAAAAGAGACCGTGACAAAACGTTAACATTTATTTGGAATCCAATGTCGTAGTCGCTCGTTAGCTAGCAGGGACACTTGGAAGTTCGCAAGCTATTTCGTTAGCATGCTTGCTAACTAACATTAGCTGTTGCAAGCTCTGCTGTTACGTTAGCCAGATAAGCTTAATTTTTCGCCGTGGTTCAGGTAGCTGACGTTGCTATTTACACACGCGGCTCACCTGTGATGTGTCCTAGGCAAAACCAGGAGGGCAAACGGGCTTAGTTGACAGAGTAGTTGGGTAACAAAGTAGCATGTTGGCTAAGGTTACCATGTTTCACAGCGTTAGCTAGTCGTTTGAGTAGATGTATATAACCCGACGTCTAAATATTGTTTCATTCCCGACTAAGTCCATAAACCTGAGGTTACTGTCCGGCACGGTACATGCTGGTGGGGTCGTTACCATCATGCTCCAAGAAGCAAAGGCCTTCTAGAAAGTATGTCGCTCTCAAGACATCCTTCAACAGGGAAAATGTAGTTATGTTTTCATTTAGGTGTCGTTGCCTCCAGTTTGCACAGATGTATTTGATGAATACGTTGTCATTTTCACTTGATGCGGCGTTGGCCTTAACGTTAGTTTACAGAGACATAAGGAGTCTGCAAAATCCCATAACCATAAACAAGTTGTCATCAAGATGTTACTTACCTTTCACTGGATGGTTAATTTTCGTCAGTGATCTGGAACATTATTGTGTCAACCTCCGACTGTTTTCTTTCTTCAGTGCTTCTATGTCGGGGGAAAGCCTCAAATGACTTTTCCGGACCGGACTGTAGGTTCCTATCTTTCAAAAAGGGGGAGACAATATATGTGTACTATAAACTCTCAGGACAGAGGTCGGATGTGTGGGCAGGAAGTGTAAGTATAAGTTAATCATTACCTCTTAGCTTGTTGCAAAGTTTTGCTGTTTCAAATGCCTTTCGCAGAGTTTTGCAATGCATTATGTTTTAGCTAAATTGGTATTGCTCTCCACAGTCGATGTTGAATTTGTGTTAATAAAAATTACTTAAAAAGTTATCAATACCACTAGTCAGGGTTGATATGTCTAAGAACATGGTTGTGTTTTCTTCTCATATATCTGGATTTTGTGTTCCATAGGTGGGTAGTCGTTTTGGCTATTTCCCTAAGGAGCTGCTCACCATTAACCACATATACACTGAAAAGGAAATAGAAGTTTCTGCTGAGGTATGGTGGATGATGCAATGTGCTCAAATGCTTTCAGTTTTCAGTTGTGTTGCATTTTCTGTGTGCATGGCAACTATTTGTAACATTCTGACCTCTCTTATTCTAGGAAACGGATTTTGTTTGTTTTGATTCTGGCCTGGATAAGTTTGAAAGTTACAATATAGACCAGTTGTTGAGCTATTCTGAGTCGCAAGCGGCGAGTGAAGATGCATCTGTTGAATCTACTGAAATCGAAGACACACCGACAGTAACAGAAGAAGTGGTGTCATCTCAAGATGACACGCCACCAGAGAGAGACCGGGGTGACATCGTGGAGGAGGAAAGTGAGCACTTTCTGAGGGAGCCTGATCCGGAGGAACTGTCACTGGGTCCCAGCGACACGTCTTTTTCAGATGATGAGGCGGCCAATACATCTGAAACATCTATGGCAGAGCAGGACGAGGAAGAGAACCCAAAGGATTATACCGATGTTCACTCAGAGAATTCAGCAGAGGCTGAAAGTTCTGATAAGGTTACAGTGCTGAAACCAGACATAGAAAGCACTGAACAGATAGCCAAAGCGAAAAAGGAGTTAAATGGTATTGTTGATTCTTGGAGCACTGAGCATGTACACCAGTTATTTGAGGATGAAAGGGAACCAAAAGATGGTTCTCCACTTGATCCAGAGGATCCTAACCCCGATGTTCCAGGTGATGCTGAACCATTGGACGATGACTTGATCTTTGAAGAAGGAGGTGAATCCATTTTTGGGGAAGACTCACTTGATCAGTTGACTGAGGAGGCACCGTCTTCTCAAGATGATGATAAATTGGAAGAAGATGAGAAAACTGCATTCATTCAATCACCTATGCAGCCCAGTGAGGCACCTTCAGAGAATTCAACAGAGGCTAAAAGTTCTGATCAGGATAAGGTTACAGAGGTAAAACGAAAAATCATTGAACAGTTAACCAAGGCTAAAAAAGAGTTAACAGGTATTGTTGATTCTAGGGGCATTAAGCATGTACACCACCCATCTGAAAATGAAGCGGAACCAAAAGATCGATCTCTGGTTGATGCTGAAGTCCCCAAGCCAGATAAACCAGGAGATGAAAAACCACTGAATGATGACTTGATCTTTGAAGAAGGTGGTGAATCCCTTTTTGGGGAAGAGGGACCATTTTCTCAAGATGATGAAATGGAAGACGATGAGACAACTGGCCCCACTCAGTCACCTGAGCAGCCCAAGGATGTACCTTCAGAGGGTTCAGGAGAGGCTAAAAGTTCTAATCAAATTACAGAGCTCAAATATGACAGCGAAATCACAGAGCAGATAGCCACGGCTAAAAAGGAATTAACAGGTGTTGTTGATTCTTGGGCAACTGAACCTGCACATCACCAATCTGAAGATAAAATTACAGAGCTCAAATACGACAGCGAAACCATAGAGCAGATAGCCACGGCTAAAAAGGAATTAACTGGTATTGTTGATTCTTGGGCCACTGAACCTACACATCTCCAAACTGAAGACAAAGAGGAACCAAAAGATCTGGAAGAAGATCCGTATCATGAAGAATTACTTGAAGATGAGAACGCTATGCTGTCAAACTTTGCCGACACACAGGAGGAAGGTGAGAAAGGGGATGCATGCATGCATGCATGCATGCATGCATGCATGCATGCATGCATGCATGCATGCATGCATGCATGCATGCATGCATGCATGCATGCATGCATGCATGCATGCATGCATGCATGCATGCATGCATGCATGCATGCATGCATGCATGCATGCATGCATGCATGCATGCATGCATGCATGCATGCATGCATGCATGCATGCATGCATGCATGCATGCATGCATGCATGCATGCATGCATGCATGCATGCATGCATGCATGCATGCATGCATGCATGCATGCATGCATGCATGCATGCATGCATGCATGCATGCATGCATGCATGCATGCATGCATGCATGCATGCATGCATGCATGCATGCATGCATGCATGCATGCATGCATGCATGCATGCATGCATGCATGCATGCATGCATGCATGCATGCATGCATGCATGCATGCATGCATGCATGCATGCATGCATGCATGCATGCATGCATGCATGCATGCATGCATGCATGCATGCATGCATGCATGCATGCATGCATGCATGCATGCATGCATGCATGCATGCATGCATGCATGCATGCATGCATGCATGCATGCATGCATGCATGCATGCATGCATGCATGCATGCATGCATGCATGCATGCATGCATGCATGCATGCATGCATGCATGCATGCATGCATGCATGCATGCATGCATGCATGCATGCATGCATGCATGCATGCATGCATGCATGCATGCATGCATGCATGCATGCATGCATGCATGCATGCATGCATGCATGCATGCATGCATGCATGCATGCATGCATGCATGCATGCATGCATGCATGCATGCATGCATGCATGCATGCATGCATGCATGCATGCATGCATGCATGCATGCATGCATGCATGCATGCATGCATGCATGCATGCATGCATGCATGCATGCATGCATGCATGCATGCATGCATGCATGCATGCATGCATGCATGCATGCATGCATGCATGCATGCATGCATGCATGCATGCAAGGGGACTTGACCCGCGAGGCTGTGGAAGCTGAAGCCGTGCCAGACGCTGTGCTGTCACCACCGGCTCCCAGCCCTGTAGAGCCGGACGCCAGAACTACAGAAGTACCATCCACTGATGAATCATCAAGTAGTAGTGATGCAGAAAACATAATCAGTGATGAATCATCAAGTAGTATGATTGATGCAGAAAACATAACTGACACTACAGATCCTGAGAGTTCCACTACTGTTCCAAATGAGCCAGAATACAGTGACCGTGTTCTCAGATTAACTCTGATCAGGGACCACTTCAAAGACCAAGAAATGGAACGTTTCCAGAAATTTCTAAGTTTGAAACACTTGATCCGGATTGAGGCCATGTTTCAGGATCTCGAGCAGGAGCTGAAGTCTGTCAGGTTATCTCCGACAGACAGCAGCGAGGACATTGAGAGGACCCTAGAGGCTATTCTTGAGGCTTCTGAGACCTCCATCCTGGACGAGATCGAAAAGATGTTGGACAGCCGAGAACACAGAAACCAGAAGGAGATGGAAGCTAGCATGTTTGACGAAGAGGCTGCCATTTTGGATGACTTCCAGGAGCTGGCATTCACTTTGAGACAGAAGTACTCCACAGTGAGCGACAGTGTGCCGCTGGTCGCTAAGCATGAACCTGTCACAGGTTAGATATATACACATAAAGATATTAACCGTCCTGCTACTGACGTTACACATTTATTTTCATTTTCATTTTATAATTCCTGTGTATCCTAAAAATGAACCATGTCCAATGTGTCAAAGGTTAGGAGTGTGTTATTGTGTACGTGTGTGTGTGTTTGTGCATGCATGCATGCATGCATGTATGTATGTATGTGTGTTTGGGGTGGGGGGGGGTGCAAGCATGCATCTGTCTGCATGCATATGAACAGTATCATAAGTGTATAAATGTCACCAGCTGATTGTGAGTGTGTTTGTTTTGCAGAGGAAGCAGATCTGCACGAGGTTGTGGAAGACTCTGTGAACAACTTCACTCTGACGGAACCTGATGAACCCAATGACATTGGTAAAGTGGAACACCAACACACATCAGAACCAAGCACCCATGGCAACCTCCCTCACAGTCCAGACTTGGACATTGAGGAGGATGGGGGCCATAGAAACAAAGACAGCCAGGCAAGCCCCAAGGAACCAGACGAAATCCAGATAGGTCCACAGGCTATTTTGGAAAATCCTTTGGATGTGGAATTTGGCGTACCATGGGAGGTGGAACGTCCGCCCTCAGGTTGGTGACTAGACCCTTTGAAATTGTATGATGTTGCTTCTGGTTAAAATGTAGGTTAAATAGCTGTTTCTGTGCAAACATTTGTAGGTTCAATTGACCGCCACGTTTCAGATTTCCATGAAGACGGACCTAAAAGTGATACCAGTTCCACGTCAGTTTTTGCTGAAATGCGGAGCACTCTACAGTTTATTTCCCAATATTGGCAGTATATTGGACAGTATGCCGAAATGGTGAGTGAAATTCATGGTTTGTGGTTTCTTGATGATATTTTTTCACACAAACTCGCGTCACAGACCTACGTCACACACCACTTGGAGGTACAAACAATCAGAGTTTTGGTTGATTTGACCCTCAGTTAACTTCGAAAAAGGCATTTTACTTTGGATAGACAATAGCAATACATCATTGGAGTGATTAACGTCAAAAATTTAGACGAGTAACTCAACATTTGACACCTCCGATAGTGTTCTAAAGACGTCAAATATTCCACTATAGTTACCAAATTCATAGCCAAGGAGCCAGAAGTGAACATGCGTGGATGGCTATAAAAGCTTTCATTATACAACTAAACACGACAAAATACATTTATAATCCTTGAGGCACCTCATTATTATGGGCATTAACCGTGTATTAAGGTTTTGCACCTACGTCATAATGTCATGTGACCGTTTGTTTACAACTAGAGTGGTAGGCAAGAATGGTAGGCAAGGCACTGCAGAGAGTGGTAGGCAAGCCTACAACAGTCGGGTTGCATAGGCTACACATAGTTACAAATAGCTTCAAAATTGAAATTTTAATATCAAATATTGACCGGGATGCCGACCACTTGTGTAGGCCCTAACAGTTGGTTTTACAATAAGAAGCAAAAAGGCAACGAACAACCGTTTAGCCTACCTATCCTCGTGGTTGTGGAGGATGATCGTTAGCAGCTGTGAAGTCTTTTATTCTCAAGATAGCCTAATGGTGTAGCCTACTGTCTACGAAGACGTAGGCTAAAATACAACTATCTACAGTCATCCAAAAATGAATTGCCAGAGACAGGCTATGAAGGGAAAAAGTGCAGCATTTTAAACATGGCAAGATTATTTTTACCGGAACAGTTTGTTCTAATTTGTCTCGTGAAATACGTGCTTGTGGACATCAATCACCTATCTTCTGTCCTTCTATTTCAAGTTATCATGTGTGTCATTTGATTATATAATCACAACAAATGCTAATAAATGAAAACAGAATAGGCTTTTGTGCTATAGGCTAACGTTACAGGTCACTTAGGCTAACTCCCGTATGTCAAAATAAACTGATTTGATCCTAATAGTTTAGCGATCACACACAACAACTTAACACAGCAACCTCAAACACTACTGTTGAACCTAGGCTACTGCTTCAGTCATGTAAGAAATAAGCAGTTTATGAATTATCTTTACCCGTTTAATCAAGTCCACATGACCAAAATAACAACATATTTAAAGGCTGAGCTAGCATAACAGCCTAATATAGGCGATGCTGCAATGGATAACTAATAAAAAGTTTCACACAATTATTGAACTTTATCACTCACATTCTGAGTTTTTCTGGGTGGTTATATATCCATGCAGATCGTCTTGGAATAAGCCATCGCTGTTATATGATATAATATGTTACAGGATTCATGACTAACGCCATTAATGTTATGATGCTGACTGACGCTGGCTATACCAGTAGCTTCTAGGCTACCGTTTTAAAGTCTACTGCCTACCAAAACCTGTAAGCTGTTCAGTTGAAGTTAAATGATCAAATATTGTTTGATTTTGTGTCAGCTTTCAGAAGGAAGACATGTTCCTTTCTGGTCAAATTTCACAGCTTCTAAGAAAGGCTATCGCCTAAGAAAGGCTATCGTCTTAGGTAAACCGAGTTTTGAACAGAGAAAAAAAAAGTTAGGCTACCATTAGGCTACATGCAGGTTCTCCGATACAGATCAATGCACCAAATCAGGGCGATTTTAGCGAAACAACGTTCCTGTGACAGGCTATCAAATATTGAACAATGGGATAACGTTTCATCATCACCTTTATTGATGCCTGAAATGTTGACATTGCTGAAATACAGAAATGTAGCCTACTGAGAGGCAGCTGCAGACAACGATGTTCAATGGGTTCAACTTGTCCCTTGCCTACCAGCTGGATGTAAACAAAGCTATAGAACCTAGAATACGTCACATGAAAAACGTTAATACACTTCAGCCGTGGCCCACTGGTTAGCACTCTGGACTTGTAACCGGAGGGTTGCCGGTTCGAGCCCCGACCAGTGGGTCGCGGCTGAAGTGCCCTTGAGCAAGGCACCTAACCCGTCCACTGCTCCCTCGAAGCTGCCATTGTAGCTCACTGCGCGGGATTAGTGTGTGCTTCACCTCACTGTGTGTTCACTGTGTGCTGTTTGTGTTTCACTAATTCACCGATTGGGTTAAATGCAGAGACCAAATTTCCCTCACGGGATCAAAAAAGTGTATATACTTATACTTATTATGTGATCTCCATGGCGATGCAGCGTTTGTTTGCACCTCCAAAAGCATGGTGTATCTGGTAATCTCCCAAAAACGCCCTCAAACGCCCACAAATACCCATATGTTTGTGTGAAAAAATATATGGCTACTTTTTGTGCTATGTCTGGTTGCTTGTGTTCTGATTGGATGGTCATGATCGTTTGCCTACTGATGATTAAAGGGCATCAGGAAGAAAGAATAACGTTGAACAGTATCAATGGAAACATGGCAGAATTATAATAGTCAGGAAATTTCCCCACAATATTGGCAAAATTGCCCTGTGTATATTATCAGCTGTAGTAGTTTAATGTGCTGTGATGGCTTTGATGTTATGAATGAAAATACACTGCCTACTCAATGGAAATAAATTATACTATGCTCATACTGTGCACACCGTCATTGGAATTTGAGGCTACTTTGAATACTATTTTTAATCCATAGGCAGCAAAGTCCCTGTCGCGCGTTATGTGACGTGAAAGGCTAGTGAGGTTAAAGCGGGGTTAAAGATTGTTGACGTGTTCAAGAGAGTAGGCTGAAGTTCAGTGTATCCAGTTGCAGCACTGTTGTTTGTCACATCAGAACATTCGCTTATTGACTGACACTCAACGGAAATGATCATTGTATTACTAGAAGTATACAGCTAAATTCAAGTATATAGATGATTTTGATAGCCTGGTGTTAGAGTCTGATGTGTTGTTTTGTAGCTTGCTGGCTAACATGCTAGTTTGACATTTTGCTGTTAGCTTGGTAGCTGACGTTAACGTCTTTCGGCTTTTGCAAATATTTGGCATCAGATGTACAGTATTCTCCGCATTGTACCGCAATACTGGTAGGGGAAGGAAATTAACTTCAACATTTGGCAGTGTCAAAACGATTTTGCTTATGGTAGCAAGCTGATAGTCTAAGTTGCTGAGTTTAGCTGCCACATCGGATAACGGGAACGTTAGCTATGGCTGTGGAGGGAAGTGTTGCCTCTCTTTTACCTGGACTGGAAGAGTTGGCAGCATTTTACGTGGTATTTCTATCAGGACTGAAAGATGTAAGTATGCCCTTGCTACCGATTAACAATAAGCTACGTTTTGGTGTTATATTACCGGTATCGTTCACGTTAATTGTAGGAGTAGGTGTAATGCGGTGTCTGTTAGTTTGACCAAGTTAGCTACCCTCTCCTACAGGGTTAACAAGCTGTAATTTAGCTAGCTAAGTGAAAACATGAGACTAGTGCTCTGCTCAGTTGCTAACGTTAGTTAATGAATTGGGTTGCTTTGTTGATATTGCAGAATTAGATGCCGAATTATTTCATTTAACTGTACAATGGCCGACGGACAATGGCGTCTGATGTTGCAAACTCTGATCGCAAATTCTTAGCCCATTCTCATTTAACGTTAGCTAACGGTAAGTTACGTTTTCAATTTCCTCATCCCGTGGAGCATGCATTCTGTGTTATCTAAGAACACCAGAAACAGCTTGGTGAGTGTATTATCTGTGTTTGTTATTTTGTAATCCTTCAAAGGCTGGTGTATTTACTTTCCTCTTTATATAGCTCGGTGAGACAGGGTTTTTGTGGTGCAATATGGTGCACACTAAATCCTGTACAAGTATGATGAAGCCCGCGGTAACAAGGCTCAGGCTACAGGGTCTAATCCACAGTTACTAATATTGTTGGTTGGTGGCCTATAGTGCATTCCTGTTGCATGTACCCTTGCAAACATGCAGGGGTAAAAGTCCAGTTTGAAGAGACAGAGTTGTGGAACAGGGTTTTATCAGCTCAAGCGTTTTGAAAGGTTTAGAGCAGGGGTCTCCAACTTTTTTGGGAATGAGGGCTACCTGAAGACCCAAAATCATATGGAGGGCTACTCATTTGAAACAAACATACCCTCACCCCTTTTTTGCGAGGGTAGTCCTCCTATAGGCCTATGTGAATTTTACTTTTAAATTATCAATATTGTGTAGGCCTATAAGTCTTTATATATTAAGCAACTGTATTTTCAACTTTAATATCAATAGCCTATGCAACACTACCAACATTTTTGTTCAGTTTGTTCATTTCAAAGTTTGCATGGGGAATCTAATCCAATTTTTTTTTTTTAACAAAAAAAAACAATATTTTTGTGCAATTAATAATTTGGGTTACAATTTGTACCCAATTTATACCCACCCACCATTATGAATTCAGGGGTTGTTTAAGTCCTGATTTCAGTGGACAATTCGGTTTTAACATTTCAATAGTAATCGCCCATACCACCCTAACATATGAAAACTCCTTTTAAAGTTATTGCACACCTGAAATCTCTCCATGATCTGACAAAAAAGGTCATGCAGTCCTGCTCAGTCATGCAAAATTTTCAGCGCTATTATACGGCAGTAGCCTATGGAGGAGAAAAGGCCTGTGAGCTAAAGCAATTGTTTTTCAGTCCTTGAACAATCATGCAAGAACTGTATTTGACAAACATGGAATGGCCACAGAACTTTTGCAAAGATATGTTTCCATTGGCTACACCAGACGAGCAAGTTTTTTCCCCCTTTACTGTCTATGCGTGCGAGCAGCATGAATGCGCTCCGCTTCCGTTGTTGTTTAAAGATTGAATGGGAAACGGATTTGGAGCCAAAGGCTAAAATGTAACACGGCTACAATTTGTAAGGTATCACCAATATCAATTTAATGTTACAGATGTATGGCTACATACATTCTTAAAATGGTTCTGGTCTAGACTTAAATATCTATTAACTTCACAATGGAGCGTGTTTTTAGAGCGTGATCTGCAGGCGACCTGTTGGCTATTTTTAGAAGGTGCGCTGGGGGCGCCTCATAGCCATCCCGCGGGCACCGTGTTGGAGACCACTGGTTTAGAGGCAGGTGTGTTTGGGTGGGGAGGGGGGGGGGGGGGGTTGGTGGAAAGCTCAGCTTTGCAGTTATTTAATTCATCTTTGCTTCAGGGCTGATTAGAGGAAATGTTGCTGATCTCATCGTATGAATTGTAACCAATCCTGAAGGTGTATGTGTCCTTTTTGTCAACCCAGCTTGTAGCTACCCTGCCCGAGGAGTGGAGGCCAGGCCCAAATTTCCACGGACTTCCCTGGGAGCCTGTACTGGTCACAGTGGCAGTGGGAATTCTCACGCTTATTGCGTTTTTCTGGAAGACCATTCTTGCTGTAATGAGTCTTTAAACTGGTTATGTATACTTCATTTAAAAATATGTGGTGTTTTGTTGTTTGATGTTAATGTGTGTTCCGTGTTTGTTTTGTAGGTAAGAAGCAGAAGATACCAAAGTGAGTTTTGCCTCCACTTGTCAATGATATTGTGGCTCTGATTTTCTTTTTATGCTTATATTTATTTGTTTGTTACATCTTGCCACTCCAGTAACAGAAAAACAACTGTCAGAAAGAATAAAGAAAATGTTTAATGAAAAATCTGAGACCGCGATCAAAATGGCTGAATTGAAAAAGCAGGTATGTCGTAAAATGGTTCTTTCCCCCTCTGCAAGCTAATACATCATTGTCATTCAGTATTTTCTTTATTCATGCCGGTGATTCTCTCTTTCTAGGCAATAGAATGGGAAAAACGTCTAAAGGATTCTGAAAAATCCCAAAAATCATTACTGCAGGAAAATAAAGAGTTAAAGGTAACAACAACAGTAGTACTAATAATGATGTCATTAAGTTGAGGGGTCATTTATAACATCAGATTTTGATATCCCTTTCAGAAAATGTTGAAAGAAGTGAATGAACAACAAAAAGTCTTGACAGAGAAAATGAAGACGCAGGACCAGACGCTGGATGCTGAGCAAAGGAGGATGCAGGGCATGAAGGACACGGTAAGTCTGTCTGTGTCCAAACGCTCCAAAGCGAGACTTTCTGCAACCTGTAACTGTGCAGCACATGCTGAATGCTCCCTTTGTCCCTCTCATCAAACAACAACAGCTTTCAAAGTCCAACCAGACAGTGGAGTCACTGCAGCAGAGCATCACGTCGTACCAGAAAGAGCTGGCAAAGGTTTGTCTCACAACTGCCCACTCTGTTCACCTGCCTAAAGTGTTTTACTGTGACTTGTGTGTTATCCAGTTTTTCAATAATTGTGTATGTGCTTTTAGGTCCAGATTCTCATGGACGAGTCAAAGCTCCGAGAGGATGCCTTGAAAGCAGAGATGAAGGCCTCTGAGAAAGAAAATAACAAATTAAAAGAGCTGAAGAACTCTGTAAGTTGACTGTAGACGGCAGAGTGCCTTTTCTGCAGATAGTTTGCTATAGTTTCCTATTTTCCTTGTGTGTGTGTGTCTCACTGGCTTTTCCTTCCATCTTTGTAGCTGCAACGGGACCTCAAGGAATGGGAAGAGAAGCACAAAGACCTGAATGAGAAGATCAGGGTCTTCCAGAGAACCCAGAAAGAACTGGAAGATGCTCTGGCACATAAGGAAAACGAGATTGATGTAAGTGGGATTGCTTCCCAATGTTAAGCTAAAGTAGATGTATCCTTTGCCCTCTCTGCAAGAGCTGATATTTCTCAGTCTCGGGGTTAGTGGGCAACATTTGCAACAGTGACACGCTCTCTCTCTGTCGCTCTCTTTCTCAATACACATTTCGAAATGTTCTTTGTTGAAAGTCATAAAACCTCTTCCCCATCGTAGCCCACGCAGCTTGTGTTGCCGTTCTGCAGTCAGTTTTACTTTAAAGCGGAAGTGGTAACTTAAAACTCCTAATCTCCACCATCTATGACTGTTGCTAATAGTGAACTCAACACAACACAAGATGGACACTGATAACATGCTGCCCCTCTTAGAGTGCTGGTTGATTGCAACTGAACTATAGTTTTATCTGAATGGTTGATCATTCTTTTTTATTAGTTTTTTTTCACATTGCCTAGCGATAAGGCTGCCAACTCAGGCTGGCTTCCTTGGGGTGGAATACTCATTTTCACCATATAATCATTCACCACATAACATATATGGGCGTGCTGTTTCATTAATTGTAAAATACTAAGAGAAACAAGAGAGAGATGATGGCACAGAAGAATGAACAGAACTGTTAAATGATTAAACAAAATGTCTTAATTGAAATGACAGCCGTTTTTGGAGAAAACAAGGGAAGCAAAGCCCCTGGGAGAAAACGGCAGTGATTAGTGGAGGGCTGGTTCCCATGCTGGCGCTAATGCTTCTTTACACCATGGGTTGACGCTAATGCTAATGCTAGTTTTCATCCAGAACTAATGGTGCTATTAGGGGTACAGCTAGAGACTGTCTCCTACAACAGTGATGGCATATGTGAAATAACCTGTTCTCCTGTACTGCCTTGCGTAGATTATGACTGACTGTATTGCTGAGCTGAGATCTCTGGAGGCTCTCGAGGCTGACGATTCTCATGGTGACAAGGGTTTGGCGAATGGCGATACCACCGCTGGTAGGTTGCTTTGCCGTGAACCACTATTACTGCATTACTATGCAGTGTAAACAATACCAGCCATAATTGTTGTGTCAGCATAATTTCAATTGCCATGATTTATTTTCAGCCAAGAGGAATGAGACAATGAGGGCTCATATCAAACAGATGATGGATGTCTCAAGGGTAAGCGCCAAGTCTTTGCTAGCATTGTAGCAGAGCATCATTTTTGAATACTTTACTCTCCAAGGCAGTTTATGATTGTTGTGCTAATATTCTAAATTTACAACATGTGCAGGTCAAAGCCACTCTCTCTGTTATTGAGGATGAGCGAAACCGCTTCATGGCTAAGCTGCTCGAGGAAGAGAAGATCAGGCAGAATCTTGAGGGTAAATGCTTAACTGCACACGTTAGAACATCTTAGAATTTAAGTCCATTATTGACACTGACAATACTGTTCTCTGTGTTGTGTTCTCAACTGTCCCTCCAGAACAAGTCCAGAAGCTTGAACACGACCGTTCTGAGCTGGAGAGTGACAAGAGCCAGCTGGAGAACCAGCACAAGACCCTGGAGCAGAAGCTCGAGATCATGAGTGAGATGTACCAGCAGAAGGAGAGCGCTTTGCACCAGTGAGTTAAACCACCACACAGCAGGGTTGTGCACAATTCGAATTGCAATTCTGCTTCCTGTTTGCTACCTCAATTGAAATGCAAGTGAAATTCAAGAATTGAATTGGAATGTAAAAGCCAGTTTCAATTCAATTCTGGAATTTTGCACAAGCCTGACCGACAGTGACCGAAGTGGCACATTTTCCTATTTCTGCTGCTACAGTTAAGCAATGGAGCTATTGACTCCATTTGCTTTATGTTAGATAAGTGCAGAGTGTAGGTTTGAGTTGGTCTTCGTTTAACATGGCGCTCATCAGTATCAGTGTAGCATACTCTTGGAAAATGTTGAGCATTTTTGACCAATTGAAGCAGTGGGATTGAATGGTGTTGTAGGGTTACGTTCTTCAGTGTTGTGTAGTGTTAAGCTTGCGCGTCTCTCGTCTCTCAGGAAGTTGACTCGGGAGGAGCTCGACAGGAAGGAGAAGGAGAGCAAGCTGTCCGAGGTCGACAAAAAGACTCTCAAAGCAGCAGAGGAAGTGGAGATCCACAAGCGACGCATCCAGGAGATTGAGGAGGAGATGGAGAAAACGGAGCGGTTCAACAAGAATCTGGTTAGCTCTTGGTTCTGGTCAACTGTTTTCTAAATTAGTTAGATCCTAGTAAGATTCACTTACATGTAAATTGTCTTCTTCCTAACCACAGATTGCCTCACTCGAGAAGAAGTCCCATGACAACTGGGTAAGAATGTAGGAAATGATGCTCAATTTGATAAGTTCATTGATATGTTGGAACCAGTTCAAACTAGAACTCTTGTGAGAAACCATAGAGATTATCCTTTACCTATGAGTGATTTTATGCCAGGAGAACAGTGTGTTTGGTTTTGTTTCTTTCCTGTGTACTGAAATGGCTCTCTTTTTGGGCCTACAGTTGGCCGCTCGAGCAGCTGAACGAGCTCTGACTGAGGAGAAACGTGAGTCGGCTCGCCTCCGCCAGAGGTGAGTACCCCCCCCGTGTGTGTGTGTGTGTGTGTGTGTGTATAAGTGTGTCTGTGTTAGAGATGTGATATGGTCATCTGAGAAGCACCCTGCTTGGCTGACCTAACTAAATGCCAAATTTCAACGCAGTCTGCAAGTTACGGAGGAGAAGATCCATGAGAAGTACAGGAGCCTACCAAAGCCCGCCTCTGTCCATGCTGATCACGCGCTGAGGAGAGGAGGTAAGATTCATGTGCCTGCAAGAGACATACACACGCACATATGAATAGAGATTGCTAAGACACGTGACCAAGATTATGGATACGTTTGGCAGTTTACATTGGTTTTCATGGGCATGGATTGCCGCGGATCCCCAAAATGCTTTGTGTTCACCAATGGGAGACTGCCATGATGACACATTCTCAATTTCTATATGCAGAGGTTCATAAAGCTTTGCATTAGTAAAGATATGTTTGATTCAAGTGTTTTGATTGCACTACTTTGCACCCTTTCATGGCTGTATTGTATGAGATGTTTGTTTGCTACACTCCTGGGTGTAGCAAAAACATGTCATGTTGCAATCTAGTTGATTATTGTTATTGTTTTTAGTTGATAGTGCAGAGAACGAACCAGGTAAATGGGCTTTGTGTACTTGCATTTGTGTTCCCTGCCTCTTTTTATCACACACGTTTAATCAAAACTTTGGCATGGTGTGGAGTGGCATTACGAGTAGCAAGGTGTGTGTGTGTGTTTGTTGCGTTTGGCAGTTGAATTGCATGATTAATCTGGTTCAAACAGGAGACTCGTACGGGCCCTCTCCCGTAAGTGGGGGTGCCCCCTCCCCCCCTCCAATGATCGATGGCCCCGGCCGCCCCCCCTCCGCCCCAGTGGGAAGACGGAGCGAGCCCCTAGGTGAGTTCCGTCCTCGCGGTGGAGTCTTGGCACCGACCCCTCAGTCCTCCACTCTCTTCCGGCCCTCCTTGCCTCCCTTTTCCCACGACGATGTCACTCCTGCTGCACCTCTTCCATATTCTGTCCCTTCATTACCTCCACTGTCCCACTTTCCTGTTGATTCCTCCCAGGATTCATTCCCTTCTGTTCTCTACTCAACTTTCACTTGAGGCGGTATACACGGGTTTCCCGTTTACCAACAAAACTAGATGCGCGCGCAGCCGTGGGGCAGAAGACGCTTGGTGGCCGTCCACAACGTTATAAACTTAACCTAAATAGTCGGCTGCTGTAAGCTACAATTGGAATTTTTTGCATACCCCTGTTGTCTTAATGATAATAACATCTCATTTCAGACTATATTTCAGAGTTTGCCGTTCATTTGCATTATTAATATAACATCGTATTTTGTCATTTTTTGGCGAAGACATGCATTCCGTTAGGGATATTGAACATTCAACTATCATTGAATCAAATATCATTGAATCATTGAACATTCAACTAACACTAACTATCGTGATTTCAAATTGGTGCAGTTTTCACTCATTTCACTCATTTTCAACTCATTTTATTCTTTTCATGGACAGCACTGCTCTGTGCTGTTCTATGCTGCTTTCTGCCTCTTAGTTGCGCATGCATGTTTTCGTGACGTTGCATTGTATGAACCTGGGCCATTCCTTCCTTGTGTGCCCTTTTTGTCCCTTCTTTCTCCCTGTCCCCTTTCTCTTCCTTATAATTCTGTACCAATGACAGCGGGTTGGAGAGGCCTATCCTCTACTTACTTCCTGTCTTCGTCAGTCTCTCCGTCCACATCTGATGCCTGTCTTTGCTTTTCTGTTCTGTCTCTTCTGGGATTAGCGATGCGTGCATGTGCCGTCTGTTTAACTGTGTGTGTGTGTGTGTGCATGCATGTGACATGGTAAAATTGTGCCACCCAAGTCAAAACAAGGAACATGTTATTGGCTTGTGCCGGAAAGACATGAATCCTAAATTAAATTTCTCTACCAGGACCTCGACCCCCCTCTGATCCTCACGGACGTTATGCCGACCACGGCTACGCGCCGCCTCCTCGACATGGTGCGTATCCCATCACTCCTGTTTCCTATTCCCATCCTGTCATCACATGGACATTGTTACTATGTTAAGCAGTGATGTCACATCCTGCGTCACCTTCTAAAAGTCCCCGTTTTCTCTCTGCAGACATGTATGCTCCACGCACCTCGTCTCCGACTGATGGATCGGTGAGTACTGGTTTCCTGATAGTTATGTCAGTGACAGGTCTTGGAAGGGGGGCTGGTTTGTGTTTTGGTAAACAGTCTGGGCGCTCACTCAGTCATGCGTATCTTTCCTGTTGTTTCCTTGGGGGCTGTTTGGCCTGTAGCAAACAGCCCCAGTGCCAGTAGAGGCTGAGGCCGAGGCCTCCACAGAGACACCCGATGCAGTGAGTATGAAGGGCTGGACCAAGGGGCGCAATCTGTGTGGAGGTGTGTGTGTGTGTGTGTGGGTGGGTGGGTGGGCTGGCTGGTGTGCACGGCACCCACATAAAATCGGCGAAGGTTGGCTTCATGCGTCTAAGGCTGATGGCTAGACGGTGTTCCACAGATTCTTTTTACTCCCCTTGTGCAATCGTGACGAACACACACCCTTTCTATCTGTTCATTAAAGCCTCTGGCCCCCTGAATTGTACAAGCAAGTGCTCAAAGACTTAAAGGCTTGTGGGGGCTGAGGCTTTGTTGAAATCTTACTTTTTTTAAAGATCACTGTCTAGACTGACTGGGTGTCACTGTGATTTTGTATGGGGAAGGTCTAACTCTACTCACTGATGGGCTACATGGTGTGTTTCTCTCACGTTGTCTGCATGTCTAAATGGTGTTGAATTGGCACGGACCCATGAGAAGGCTACAGCAGTGTGAAGCCCTGGATCTGAATTCTCATTGTCAACGATCTGTGTATGTGTGTTTGTTACAGATCTCCAGGTCTCAGGGCCCAGGGTCCTTGCTTGTGTCTCCGATAAGGGACTCCCCTGGTCCCATCATGCCTCCAAAGGTCCATGGGCCACCTCCTCCAGGCGGACGCCCTCCCATGGGGCCTGCCCCACCCAACGGCTTGCCTCCTCCTATGATGAGACCCAATGGGCATCCGCCCATGAAGTCCCCTGCACCCATGGGTCATGAACCACGCTTCGGACCACCACCACCTCTTTCGGATCCACATTTCGGACCACCTGGTTATGGACCCAGACCTGGTCCCATGTCTGGACCTCCCTACGGACCTCTTCCTCCACCTTTCAGTAAGTGTGTGTGTGTGTGTGTGTGTGTGGCCATTAAGTGCAAGTTCTGCGTTGGCTTAATCATGAGGAAGGCCTTACATGGGTCTCTCTCTCTCTCTCTCTCTCTCTCTCTCTCTCTCTCTCTCTCTAGTGCGAGGCCCTACTCCACCGATGCGCGACTATCCACCCATGGGACCTGCTTATGGACCAGACTACCCCTACCCACCACGCCACCCATCGCCCGGAGCCATGTTGCCCCCACCCTCGGAGCCATGCCTCCTGGTGCAATGCCGCATCCCGGCATGATGCCGCCGCTGCCTCCACACGGCGAGCGGGACTTCCGCGGCCCTCCCCCGGGCCATGGCTACGTTCCTCCTGAGATCAGGAACAGCCAGGGAGATGTTCGCTTGGACAGCAGCGCTAAAACGGACAACTTCTCCCAGCAGGCTCCTGGCCAGCAGGATTCCGCCTCTATGGTTCTCGACCCTTGACCGGCCCTTGACCACGAGCCAGCAGCCCCATCGCTGCTGGATTTGAAAGTCTAGTTTCAGAACAGACTTAAGCATACCACAAAACCCCATAAAAATTACTTACTTAATTAAAGCATCATGAAAAGGCAGATCTAGCTCTGTGGTTTTGGATTTCTAAAACTTGCAACACTCTGGATGATGGCACGAGTGGACAGCTACTTCAGTGTGGCCTATTGTGCAATAACACATTTTTAAATTTATGCCTACGTTTTCTTTTCTTTTGAGGTTTTAAGGACATAGGACACATTGAAAGTAAGTGAGTTTTCTTTTGTTTTTTTTGTTTTCTTTTTCACAAATATGGTTTCCTGTGGAAATGCTTAGATATTACAGGGACAAAAAGACTATATTCGATCCAGGCTGTACTTTATGCATCGTCCACTTGCCCCAGCCTCAAGCTTAAACGTGAAAAACTTCAAGGTGCCCTGTGTAGATCTGGTGGTGATGAAATGCAAGTTTTGATATGTCCATTGATTTCTAAGTTATAAAGTAATGCGAGGTACCACACACAATCCTCTGTTTATGTAGACATAGTCTGTTTTTAATATAAAGTTTAATTCAAACCGGCATTTTCTGCTCCAATCAAAGTGCAAATTCAAAACAGTATATACATGTTTGCATCTGCAATGTTGATTTAATGGCCAGCTTATGTTCGTTTTAGATTTTTGTTGTGTTGAGATTTTATAATGCTCCTGTCATTTCTTTCCGAAGAGAGAAGACCAACATGCTGTCATATTGACAAATACCTGTATATTGCCTTGACTGTAGATGTATATAAAATTATTCAAATCACCTGTGCAAACACATTTGCTCTATTGTTCTCTTTCACATAATCAGCCGAGGAAACAAACGTCTTGTGTTAGTGCTTCATCAAATGTGCAGCAACTCAGGTACACAGTCAGCAAGTGTTGGTAGTTTTACTGATCTGGAGGTGGCTGTGCCCACGTGGGTAATACAGAAGCATTTCAGCATGCGAGTTATTTCTTTGGAGTGTGCTGAGTGGGGGTGTTTTTATAGAACAGATTTTTGTACATTAAAATATAACAACCTGTGAAGGCTCCAGTTGCTATCTTTTTGGTAATTCAGGAATAAGGGAAACTAAGAATAATGTATTTTTACCTTTAAATAAAGACGGAACATTTCAAATGCATTGTAAATAAGTGTAACAGTAGCGAGCTCTGCTGTAACACATATCGGTTTTGTCTCCTTATTTCACTAATGTGCTTACCAGTGTTTGCAATTCTTACTTGAAGGCAACCGAAAGGGTCAAGCAGCATTGTCATTTATTAGAAATGAAAGCAGTGTAAATAGTCAACGGTCATCAAGCCTCTCTGCCAAACAACAACATTCTGGACCATCCGTGCAGATGAACACATCACTCAAACACACTCACACACACACACACACACACAATCAGATGCACCGAACATTAGCAGAGTCAGCCATTAGCCTTGTATTTCTGATATTACAAAAATAAAATCTAAAATCAAACGTCAAGTAATACAACACAGATGTGGACAGCATGATTAAAGATTTAGGGTTAACCACTTCATATGGTAGAAACGGCACATTAATAGTTAAACAAAAAGTATACCCATTTTAGTGTCATGCAGACCCTCAAGCCCTTTGATGCAAAATGACATCTTTTTTCCCCCCCAAAAATGCCATGGCTCTCTTTGAACTCTCAAAGAAAGTACTGGATACGTTCAACTTCATTTTATTCTCGCAAACACAACAACCTCGAGTTTCTTCTAAGGAGTGCACAAGGAAGACTACTGAGATGAAAGTGGTTGCTAAGATGACTTAACATCTCCTTTTTTTTTTTCAGAGGACATGCGACAACGATGAAAACCAAAATTCGACCACAAGTCAAGTTTGTTGCATCTGTCTGCGACTCCGTTTTTGGGCCCTTTGTCTTGCAGAGCTGTCTGTGAAACAGTAGATATCGTATTGCTGAGATTGGAGGTGAACCAAAAAAAAATAAAAAATTTGGTGTTTTGTTGAAAACCATTTCCATGTTGTGGGCGTGTTGATATGCTATTTGATGTCCCACATGCTCCTTTGCCGGAGCTCAGTCCTTGTGCAAAGTTTGATGGAGGTGAAGGTAGAGTGGTTTCTTCGTCAAGAGATGGAGTTTCTTCCTTTTGAAGTCAGTTGGCTTCTTGTACCTGGTCGTTGAATGAAGTCAGAGAAGAAATGAATGGATTTTCGTTGATGTTTGTGTACTGCTTGCGTTCAAGGTGCTCAGTTAAAAGCACCTACAATCTTGTAGACAGAACATTCAACATAGAGGGTAAAATCAATACTCACAACTCGATCACAATGGGGCCAGGTTTAATCTCGTCCATTTCCATAAAGGCAAAACACTTTGTGCTGGTGAACCTTTTCTTGGGTTTGTAGTGCTTGAATTCAAAGAAGATAGCTGCCCCTAAAATCATAAAAGTATATCTTGACACATTCAAAATGTCTCTCCAGGTATTCTCTTCTGGGAATTCTGCAAGAGATGTATAGGATTTCTCACCTTTTGGTAGTTTTTCAACGTGTTTTTGGATCTCAACATCTATGTTGAAGTGAATATAGGTGTCCTCCTTCCGAGTAGCAACTGGCGTGTCTTGGACTGGGTTCACATCAACACCATTCAGATCTGCAGAAGAAAAAGCAACTTGTGTGCAACAGTGTGTTCTTTTCACATTACCTAAACGATGATCGATATGATCTGTATCTCTCTTGTGCTATAGCACATTCACATAAACATTACATGTGTTATTTTCACATTGCATATATCATGTTGCGATATCCACATTCCTATTCTGGGTGCATGGTTGTACCTTTTACACTGACGGTCATATAGGGGTCAATGCACTGCCCTGCATCCTTCAGCCCGATCTTCTCGATTTTTAATGTGAGTAGTGTCATCCCAGGCTCCGACGGTAACCGCGGCAGCAGAGTGCCTGTGCAGAAATGTTAAAAGGCACTTTCATTTCTTCCTAAAGCACTTCAGAGCCATCTGTTTATGTCAGTAAGAGCATGTTAACCACAATAATGGCAGAAGGCCATTCCAGCTGAATTCACATGGGCATACCTTGCATAGCTGTGAATGGCAGGCAGCGAAGACAAGAGTAATGAAGCCATGCATATCACCAACAAAGAGGAGGAGGAGGACGACAGCGATGAAGAGGAGGAAAAGAGGCTCATGAAATGGACATAGAACACCATTGACAAAAGCAGCAGTAATCATCCTTTGTCAACACAGGTATTTGGCAAAGGCTGTTTAAGACAAGACACCACTCTTAAAAGCTCAATAACCACTCGTAGGATGGTTTTCTGGATAGTGAAACCAACAAGCTGTTGCAATCCTCTTGCATCAAGACAGGCAGAGTTGCCTCATACATAAGGAGGTCTGAATATATGGGGTCAGCTTCCCCAAACCGGAGGCAAAAAAGTCACAGTCTAAATTTCACTTTACATATTTCTTGACACTAGCACAGGTGTTACTTGCAAAAAGACATTTTGCGGTACAATACAGGGCTACTGAAGAGCAAGTCCCAGAAGGGTCATGCATATACACTCTTAAAACAAATGTGTTTCCCCTATCTGGACACAGAGATGTGTTAAAAAAAAACAATGCCATTTGTGTTATTTTCAACACATTTTGTGTAACAAATAATAAAAAAAAAAAACGAAACAACACAAACTGTTGTCCCCATCTGGACACAGAGATGTGTTAAAAACATGGCAAGTTGTGTTGTTTTCAACACATTCATTTTAAGAGTGTATGTTTGCATGATGAGCCTACCGGGCACTCTGGAAGGAAAGGACTCTGGTGACCCGGCCCCAGCGGCAGTGTCCTCTTCCTCCTCCAACTCCAGATTCTCCTCCTCTCCTGGAGCAAGGATTTTTCTGCCAGTCAAAACAGCAACACAACAGCTATCAGGCTTGTTTTCGACTTCTTTCACTGGCCTCAGATGTATAAAGATGTCATGTGTAATTTGTTTCCAATCGAGAATATAAAACAAAGCATCTTTATTAACCAACATCATAGAGATTTGGGACTAGATCGAATTTGAATTTGCTCAACATTTACCTTAAAGGCACTGGCTGTACATCAAAAGGAAAATCTTTGTTGTGTGTGAGAATGTTCTTTATGACTGAAACAGAAATAACAGATTACAAAAACAGATAACAAAACCCAGCATGTGTTTCAGTCTTATTTCAGCCTTACCAATCCATCTAGCTTATGATACATTGATTGCTAGGAATGATAAGTTTACATTAGGGGAGTAAAGGTACACATATTCATACTGAACCGTTTAGGTACAGGACGTTAGGTACAAATGTACCAAATGCAGTCCTTAACAGTAATCAACAGGCTTTTTTGTTTGCGGACCATGTTTCAAATTTGAGTACTTACACAAACATATTAAGTGGGAGATCATAAGTCAGTTTAGTTAATTAATGTCAAAAACTTTTTTTTTCTGACACCTTTTAAAAATGCTATTGCCGTTGTGCATCAGCAACATTGTCAGTAAATTTTAGGTTAGCAGTATAAACAGGCTTACTGTACCGAAAATAAACCCATCGAGGTACACACCGAACTGTCATTTTTGTGTACCATTACATCCCTAGATTACATGCATTCACTTACTGGGTTCCAGTTTCTTTAGGTCCTCCAATTTGAATTCCTCTTCGGACTGTGCATTCTAAACACATTTGGACATAGGTATTGACACTTAACACTCTAGGCCATCAAAACCTCAAATATACTTGACAGGAAGGTCTGACCATCAATGTACATACCTGTAGAGAAGCACATCGCATTTCTAGACATGTTGATAATTTTCCAATTGTTTTCTGTCAAAAAAGACATGAGTCAAGGTTACAGTTTCAATATGTTGACTTATTCAAGAAAACCTAAAGGTGTTATATTTGTCAGTACATGGAAACTTAGTAATATTAGGCTTATATCTTTCTTATTTCCCTTCACATGGCTCAAATCTTTCTCCACAAAACTATACCTGCAGAGATACATTTAGGGAATAAAAAAAAAAGCCAAACCTTTTGATCCTCTGAAAAGTCGTGTGAATTGGTTGACTGAACTTCTTTCTGTAATTGCCTTGCAAGTCTACAAAAAGACATTATAAGAGTGAATGTGTCAACTTGTGGGTTATATCATTACACATGTTATGGGTCAAGAGAGATATTGTTTCATAGCCTTACATTACAAAATAAATACAACCCCAAATCAGAAAATGTTGGGACATTATGTAAAATGCAAATAAAAACATAATAAGTCTTGTAAACCCTGTGCTGAAAATGAACATTTTGACTATTTCATTGAAAACATATGTTCATTTTGAATTTGATGCCAGCAACATGTTTAAAAACAAGTTGATACAGGGAATGTTTACCACTGTGCTGCTTCACCAAAATTCTGTAAATGTTTAGGAACTGAGGAGAGTTTTAAGAATGAAATGTTGTCCCATTACTCCCCGATATAGGATTTCAGTTGCTCAACAGTATAGGGTATTCTTTGTCATGTTTTCCATTCCATTATGCACCTAATTTGACAAATCTGGACTGCAGACAGACCATTTTAGCACCTGGGCTATATATATGGAAAAATATTGTTTAAATATGTGCAGAATTCAATTTGGCGTTGTGGTTCTGAAATATTCAAGGTCTTCCCTGGAGATAGTATGTTGCTCAAAACCTGTATACATCATTCAGAATTGAGTGTGCTTTGCCAAATGTGCAAGATGCCCATGCTGTAGGCACTAATGCTCCTCCACACGGTCATAGATGTTGGGTTTTGGACTGAGCACTAAAACAAGTTGGATAGGTTGGATACTTGGATAGGCCCTCTCCTCTATAGCTCAGATGAGTCCATGATTTCCAAAAAGACCACAGGACCTTTTTCCATGTTATACCTCAGTCCATTTTAGGCCCAGATAAGACAGTGGTATTTTCTGTATGTCTCAATACAATTTTGGCTGCAGTTTTTGAATTGAGTATCAAACTGTGCACACAGACAATGGTTATCAGGTTTTCCTGAGCCCAGACAGGTCTGGAAACAGGTCTGGTGTTGATGCAGTGCCATCTGAGGTCCAAAAGACCACAGCCATACAATTTGTTTTTCAGCTCTTTCCCTTGTTTGCAAAGATATCTCTGGATCTCTGAATGTTTTAATAATATTATGTCCTGTAGATGATTAACTCCCCAAATACTTTACAATACTTAATTTGTGCACACAAGTTTACACAGAGTGATGAATACACCTATCGTTACTTCTAAGATACCTTGCCTCTCTGGGATGCTCTTTTTCATACCCAATCTTGTTGCCAGTTACCCTAATTAGTTGTCAAACATTCCTCCTTTTGTTTTCTTTATCATTACACAACTTTTCCAGCATTTTGTTATTTCCGTCCAAACTTCTTTTGAAACATATTGCTGGTATAAAATTCAAAATTAACATATTTTCCATGAAATAGTCAAGTTTGTGATTTTCAGCATTTGATGTGTTGTCTGTGTCCTTTTTGCAACTAAATATGAGTTTAAGAGATTTGCAGATTATTAAGTTCTGTTTTTATTCACATTTTACACAACGTCCCAACTTTCTCTGTTTTGGGGTTGTAATATTTCTTAAAATAGGCACATCACATTTGTCCTGACACCAAATAAGCAGACTACCAACATGCCTTATCTGTCACATTGAGGTGGAAACCCCTTTTGTACCTGATAAGGGTTTGTTTCATTCTGACAAAGCATACAATTCTGGAAATAATCAGTTGCCATTAAGGAAAAAGCAAAAGTCAATCCATAAAATGTCCACGCAATAGAAAAAAACATGCATTCATGAAACGCAGGACAAAGCCAAGAATACAGTGTATCTTACAGATAGATTATCACATGCATAGGCTATACAATTAATGTAAGTTCCGCAGCAGTTACAGCTAGTCACTCTGTTCTACGACTCTGACTCTGTTGGTCCTCCTTCGCCACCTACTGGTGATAAAATATTTTACAAGAGAGTAGCCTACGCAACACAACAGCCAAAAGTCCTTGTTTAGGCAATGTAAAACAAAGCTTCCCGTGAAATTTCAAACAATGCGTGTTTTCCAATGACTAGTCAGTGAGAAAACAACAACAAGAAACAAACAAACATAAGACGGATGACCAACATGACATGACATCTGACATGTGAACTAAAGTTCCACCCATACCAATGAGAGGGTGTGGCGCCTAATTTCGTTTTGAGAGAGCGAATTGAGAGAGTCCATAACTTGCGGAATGCACCGACTTTGGATAGTTTTAGAGGCCTGGATACCGAAATATCACAACATTTTCACAACAGGCGAGATCGTACAGCACCCTCAGTTTGGTAAAGCGCACCGGTTACATGCAGGTACGGCCTCGCATTAAAACATAGCATGCCTAGGCTACTACTTTGTCTGTGTTTACGCATTGGAGTAGTGATATCAACACGTTAGTGTGCGTTGTCCACGTAGAGATAGCCCTTCATTGGGTAGCCTATAACAATTCAACTTGATAGCACAGCAACATAGAAATGAAAACCCGATCAACCTTCTTTTGTGTAACAGCCTATTCCTACGACTCCACCGCCCGCTGATATGATAATTAATTATAAAAGATTATTTTTGCAACTTACATGTGATATTCATCAATTGCCTCAACTAACTGTCCCCACGAATCAAAGTCCGTGCCTTTTTTGAAACTTGCGTGCCATTTCTGGATGATCTTGGTGACATCGGACATTTTCCCGTAGTGGTGATGCACAAAACGTTTCAGGTTAACATTGCCGGTGAGATACTATTTCCCACCCTGCATCGTCTGTTTCCCAGGTAGCTAGCTGACTACAAGCTCACAGATAGACCGGTGCTACCCTCCACACTGACCAAGCCCTTCTGCTGGTGCATCCAAACCGCATTCGTTGAGAAAGGAAGTCCTGCCCCTTGGAGCATAGGGCCTATACTGTTTAGTGGGCAGTCCTTTACAGTGGGATACTATTAACACGTCGCCTATAAGGTACACACAAATAAAGTGAAAATAAACCATAATTTTCATATACAGAGTAAATCGTGCAATTAAGCAGATGGACACTTAAGTTTAACTGGTTTAAGAATTGTATGTGCCACACCCGCTCAATGTGGCTGTGCGACTATCAAGTTACTGTGTGCTTTCACAGTATAATATAAAATTGACAACATTCAGTAGCTCTATAGGCTACTGATTTGTGTTTGTTTTTTTCTCACTAGGAGATAATGTGGTAGTGATAAGATAAGACATTAATGTTCTAGGCATAGTCTTAAATTCTTAAAATACGTCTTTGATGTTGTCACGGGTTTGCTTGGAACATCTACAACTTAATCAGGGACACACATCACCCAGACAGACCACATTCATTTAGGTATGTATGTGGCATCTTCCAAAGTGAACCAAGAACTACAAATACAACTGCAGGAAATGGGCGATTATATCAGTGGTAAAGCACATGTGCTTATCCAATCAAAGAGTTAGCGCATTACGTAATGTTAGCAAACGACCAATAGGAATCAATGGTACGTCACAGAACGTAGTACAGGAAGATACATTTTTTATTCATTGTTTTATTTCCTGTATTGAATTATCGGGAGCTACAATTTAGGGATCTAAGGTTTGACAGGTCTTTTGTCTGATATAAAGCTGACATATAGAATTTGTGCCTGACGCTTTTGATCTGAGATATATCACTGTTGCTACTTTGTACTGCGTCGCTATTTTTTGATGAAACGCTTGCTTCGAGACTTGTTTACATTAGCCAACCTTTAACTGATGTTAGCTAGCTTGCTAGTTACACATTCCGTTCCTGCCACTTTTGATGCTTACGTAACGATGCTTTTTATCCTGACTTGAAGCTAGAAGTTAACGTTAATGTTAGTCTTACGGAGTGTAAACTGTGTTTTGAGGTATAGATCTGAGGCTAATAAAATGTGTCATGTTACGGTGTAGTAATTAACATTAGCTAGCTGGCTAATTACTTTTTTGACCACACACTGCTTAGTAGATCCCTGCCAGCTGACTTGGCTTTAACCGTTTTGCCTTTTAGTCTGTTCTCGTCTATTTTTTCTAACTCAAATGGAAATGTGTCGTGTCGTTCCAGCAATGCCTTTCTAAATTATAAAGGTGATATGATATCCAGGTTTTTCTAAGCCATAGTTCTCTGTAATGTAACACCTGACTACAGTTAAACCACCCCTGTTTTTGACATATTTACCTCTATTCTTCCAGCAGCTTGGTTTGTAATACTGTCAAAATGGCACACTGGTTTCATCGAAATCCTTTGAAAGCCACAGCACCAGTCTCGTTCAATTTGTATGGAATTGCTGGGAGTCCTGCAGCTAACAAAATATGCAAGTATGTGAAGTAGGCTATGCCAACCTTTGGACTAGATTATATCTTGTCTTTGTTCCTGATTATATTTGTCAAGTGATTAAAAAAGAAAAACATCATTAGAATGTGAGCTACACCTGTCAACACTTAATGCATTGTTTAAGTGGTCATGAATGGACCACATTGCAAACAAGGTTTACAGAACCCTTGCTCTAGCATTAGTGCGTAAATAAATCGTTGGTATTTACTGTGTCATTATCGTCCTCAGTGACCTGAGAACAACCAGGGCAAGACTTCTAGAGATGTTCACAGATGTCACCTGTACCCCGGAGATTATGAAGAATGCCACTGATGCATACTTCTCTCTATTACAAGGTGAGTGCTCCCAGTTCTGTAGCTGTATATATGTGAGGCTTGCCAATTAAGAAGGCAGTCACTTCACCTTCTTGGGTGAGTGTTTTATGCCTGCTTTGCTAACCAAAACCTCTGTATGTCTTGTGTTGCTAATGTGTTTTTGTGGCTGCTGGTAAATGGCTGGCAATGATGCAGGGTTCATTGCTTATCTGGATGGTACCACACAAGAGAACAAACTGCGGTACATTCAGAACTTCAAGTGGACTGATACTTTACAAGGCAACGCTGCGAGGTAATATCTTTGGCATGTTATTATAAGTGGCATAACTTTTGGTAGTCCACACAGCCTACTCATCCCTGTTACAAGCAATTATGTAGCCTCTAACCCAAAATTACCCCCCTTTAATCCATCTGTGTTTCATGTCAGCTGTGTCAAGATCATAACACATTGAAATTGAGAAATGCTCTTTCCAACCCTTCTTGTTACATCCACTGCTATGCTAAAATGGGTTTTGATAAACAGCCCCTAATACTACTAAAGTAGTTTACTTGCATAACATACTGTGATGTGTTATAGATAAAAAACATGGCAATAAACAATTCTGATATGCCTGTGATTCAAGTTATACATAAGTTAAGTTAGACATAATGTTAATACACTCAATATCACACAGTGCTCAGCAGGATGCAGTGTTTGAATTGGTTTCGATGGGATTCAACGTTGCAGTCTGGTACTCCAAGTATGCCTCAAGATTGGCAGGCAAAGAGAAGTAAGCTTTTTGTGCCATAGTGACAGACGAGTAGTTTTCAAAAAGTTTATGTTATTGTTGTATTTGTGATTCATGATATTATCTTACCGTTGGCAGTGTTACGGAGGATGAGGCCAAAATAGTTCATAAAAGCCTGAAAGTTGCAGCTGGAATTTTCAAACATCTAAAGGTATTTTGTTTGTAATTTCATAATTACAGCAAATATGTTAAAGGCAGCAGTTACGTCCATAGAGTTGTATTTACTTATAGTTCATCTATCACTTACCAGAATAATATAAATGTAGCAGTTTAGTTGGTTTATCAGATTAAAAATTCAACATTATTGTGTAGAGGTGCAAATGAAATGCAATTTTGATTTTTATGTATCTATAACAATGTAAAGCATGATACAGTATATGAGTTTCTCACATGTCTATGCATTTTTTAATCTGCTTCACATATTAAACTTACTACAGGGATTTCATGAAGTCATTCTGTAAACTCATTCAGAGGCAGACAGTATGATAATATTTAGCAAAACTTAATTTTAACTTCTTTTAAAGTCTAATGTCCAAATATTCTTCCTGACTTTGTTGTGTGTTGGTTCTGTCACCACTTCTTAGGAGACCCACATCCCCCGCCTCATCACCCCAGCCGAGAAGGGGAGGGATCTGGAGCCCAGGGTGATTGACACCTACATCGTCCAGTGCCAAGCTGAGGCCCAGGAAGGTAGATCCATACTCACCACCCTTTCGCTTGCATGAAGTGTCTAATGATGGAATTCCAAAAGATGTGGCTTTACTGTAGGTGTGCTCAAAAAGAGTGAAGCATCTGGATATCTCTGTTCTGTTGTCCTTACATTGCCTTGATAATTACAGTGCATGAAAATGCACTGTTCTGTTATCCGAAGTCTTCTTCTTCTTCTTCTTCTTCTTCTTCTTCTTCTTCTTATTCTTCCCACCAAATTTCTGCGTCTAATTCAGCTTCAACCGTTTAGCATTAGAAACTTAGTTCAAACTTTGTAGCGTGGGTCTTGAAAAGGACACTTGAGGAATGTATTTTTCACTTTTGTAAACTTTATACTTTTTGAGATATTAACAAAAAACAAACTTATTTTTCCCCATAGACTTTACATTAGCACTATGACATCACAATAGACTAATTAACTTGATTTGCAACTGTATCAACTTCCAGCTGCTCAACTAGGACCCATCAAAGGGCCAGTTAAACAGATTGCACCTGTATCAACTGCTTCCTGCTTAACTAGGCCAACTCTCTGTGTCTCTCCATTCTACAAGGATATAAGGCACATTCCATCCAACTTTCTATCCATTCATCCTCTTCAAACCATTCACTCATCCACCCATTAAACTATCCATCAACATCCATTAAACAATCTGCCTATCAACATCCATTCAACTTTCTGTCTATCAACATCCATTACACCAGAGAGGGTTAAAGCGGATCTTTGATTACACTATCTACATTCAACTTTTAAACTATATACTCTGTCTCAGGCTTTAAGCATACAATCTGGCTCTCTTAAGACTACTATTTCCTCTGCCCACAACTGTTTCAAAATAAATGTCCTCACTACAATAATTCACTATTAAATAATTTAACTATTTAAACTACTCAACTATTTAACTGTTCAGCCATTTCAACTGTTAGTTGTTATCAACTATGACTCCTGCCAACTGTTTCCAAATACAAGTTTGTTTGGCATTTTATTTTAATATACAGTATGTTTATATTTTCATGCACTGGTAATTTCCTCGAAATTAAATTTTCTAGTTGTAATTGTTTTGTCCGACACTTGTGTGGTACTTTCCAGTTTGTCCAACTAATGTGTGGGACTTTCTTAAAATGTATGTTTGGGTTCAGAGTAAGCGAGTGAGTGTGCGTTTTCCTCAAAAGCTGGAACATGGAACATAGCCATAACCATGACAAATGTTGTTTTGTTCATCTGTGTTTTGCAGTGACTATTGCCAGAGCCATCGAGTTGAAGCATAATGCCAATCTCATCGCATCCTTAGCATTTGAGACCGCTAACTTCTATCAGAAGGCTGGTGAGGTTTCCCTTTGGTTTTTTCACATTTTTTCACATAGATCTCTTTTTCTCAAAGTCACAGAGTGCTGTACGTACGAAAAAAAAAGAAAACAATCGGTACTGCCTAGCTCGAGTTGCTGCAGCCAACAGCTAGAGCTACCATGCAGCTACAGGGCTACAATCTGGTGGCATGAACATGGGGCCTCATGAACAGTGCTCGGTGACGTTGAGATACAGAGATCTACCGGTATGTGACAAAATCGCCGGAATTCTCCTTTAAATAGACTGGGTGATTCAACTCACCTAAGCCACAGACTTCACCATCTTAATGTAATGTACTTCAGACCTGTAGTAGTGTACCTTTCGGTTGTCATGTTTTACTTGAAGGCATTCATGCAGGTTTAAAGGTTCTATCAGCGATTTCAGGCCCAAAAAAGGCCCAAACATAAATGATCACATTCATCCAATCTTTACTAACGATCCGCTAGCTGCCCGCCCCATAAGCAGGCTGTCAAAAAACGTGTCTCTGTAGGCAGCCTAGGCTCTGAGATCTGCACACAAAAACAAATGTTATCAACAAGTGTTGCCAACCACTCAAAGGCAAAATAAAGTGTTCCAATCATTAACCGATGAGATGCGCGTTCAGGAGAGTTTCAATTGCACGAGAGGGAGGGAGAGGGAGTAGCGAGCTAGCTCTCTGTTTTGTTTAAACATCAACAGAAGTGACGTTACCTGCCATCACTGATACAACCTTTAAGTGTACAATCATATTCAATCAATATTTCTTGATTCCTTAATTTCCAATCTTATTATTGTTGTTTTTTTTTTCACAGATCACACACTGAACACTTTGGAGCCTGACTACAGTAGCAAGTGGAGGAAGTACCTTCAACTCAAGCAGCACTTCTACATGGCCTATGTGAGATCACAATATTATGACATATCTAGAAAATATAAATATACACATGCACATACACCATAGAAAATAACTGACATAAAATTATTCACATCTTTCACTGTGGACCCAGTTAGCCTGCTGTATATTTGGTCTTTCTCCTTCCTGTCCCTTGGTTAGTTTTTGCATAGATTCTGCATAATTCGGAATGCTGACATTCACACCTTCCTTTGACATGGCAGGCATATTGCTACCACGGGCAGACTCTCCTTGCCAGTGACAAGTGTGGAGAAGCTATAAGGTCTCTGCAGGAAGCAGAAAAATGTGAGTGCATCTCAGCGAGAAGACAAATCTCTACAATCTCTCATTTATTTGTGCAATAGATAGATAGATACAACATAAACAGGATGATAAAATAACAAATTCACATGACTAATCTCTTAAAGATTTAATATCTTTCATACACAGACCTTTCATACACAGACCTTTCATACACAGAATGCAGCTCCAAGTGCTTTACATTTGGAACATGTAACACAATAATAAAAAAAGAATCAGTCAGGTACCGTATGGTATCAGGTATGAGGCCAGAAATCGGTTCTCTGACAGATGTCAATAATATAGCGCCAATTTTGAAAATATGCAGTGGAGCATGTGTTTACTTGAAGTGTTAGTCCATTCCTGTTGTAAAGGCTTCATTACAAAGCAGAAAATCAAGAAGAGAGAAAAAACTCAGTAATGAGTGCAACCCCTTGTTCTCGTACTGTAGGTTACTCCAAGGCTGAGGCTTTGTGTAAAGAGTACCGTCAGACCAAGGGCCCCGGCACCACAGCTAAGCCCTCCGAGCAGCTCTTCTTCCTGAAGCTCGGAGGCCTCATCAAGAACACGCTGGAGAAGTGCCAGAGGGAGAACGGCTTCATGTGAGTCCAGACCTCAAGCTCCTGGACACAGACGTCGGCTTTGTCTTCTGCTCCTTTCACTTGCTTCCTATGCTTGAGCTCACAATATTCCTCCCTTGTTTTGCCTTCTCATTTGGATGCTATACTTGCTTCTGACTCGTCTTATTTGCAATCGCATTTACAGCTCTGGAAAAATAAATGAAGAGACCACTGTACATTTTCCTGTGCCTATTTGGGCCCTAATTTGAATTCTGGGCAAAGTGCAAATTAGTCGTGTGTCTGCGACCAGCTGCCCACATGCCTCACCATATTTCTAGTTCATGCAGAAGAACTTTGCTTTCTGATTGACTTTGCACTTTGCCCAGAATTTAAATTAGTGGTTTAAATGTTTCGCGTTTTCCCCCCCAGATATTTCCACAAGGTTCCAGCTGAGGCCCCATCACTGGAGCTGAAGGCTAGCTATGGCCTGGCTGAGCCCATTGGCTTCGAATTTCCTCCCGTGAGCGACCAGTGTACCCCGGAGGTCTATGCCACCTTCGACCTCACCAAGGGAGCCAAGGACGAGAAGGTAACTGTGCACTTGAGGAATGTAAAGCATGTCCAGGTTTTTTATGTTCAGATCATGTCGAAGGTGTTGCATTATGCATTACCTTTCGGTATTATTTTCAAGTTCATTCAATTCGATTTTATTTATACAGTGTCAATACTATTTAAATTCTCGCAAGATGTTTTACAGAGCCCAAAGCTTAAACTATTTGGGTTTTGATTTTGGCATTGCCCTTGTGATGTTTTAACTCTCCATTTAAAGATGCGCTGTGCAAGTACTCCATTTGAAACCTACTCCTGTAGGAAAACACGTTTCTCTTTTTTCCTTTAACATACTAATACTGTTCCATGTATTCCCGTTGTATTCCCGTTGTAAACACGTTGTCTCTGTCGTGTTTGATGAAGGCCAAGTCCAAACAGGATGAGGAAGTGAAGCCGGTGAAGGAACCTGACCTGAAGCCTCAGAAAGACACCGGCTGCACCATCTCCTAAGCCCATCCCTGAACTCACCCAGCAGACACAGGAGGTCATTCACACTCCCCACAACCCACAGTACTGGAGTCATGGTTGCATCATTGCAAGTAAAACCCTGCACGGTGAAGGAAGCCTCTCGCTTTAGTTTTGATGGCAGGCCGAATACTTATGTTTGCTGGTTTGAGTTATCTGAAGACCTGATTTAGTCCCGCCTCTTGAGTGGGACTTACGGAAGGTTGATACTTTTTTTGAGTGAATGTTCTTGACAGTTTCATAAGAACTCATGATGGTGGAAGTAAACATTAAATTGGAAGTTTAAAATGTCGATCACATGCCGAGACTGCATGCATTATTGTAATGCATTTGTTTAGTTTGATTTGTAGTGATTTATAATCAATAATGTTTGAGGTGGCTTGTTCTTTCGTTGTAGCTCATTTTATACATTATAATAGAAATGTAGCGCAGTTATTACAACTTCTCCTTCTCTGGAAGACTGAGCACATTTCATTAAGGCGGGGATCACATTAGCCAGCGGCAAGCGGCAGGTTTCCTATTGTTCTCTATGGTTCGGCAGTGGAACGGTGGCAACGCTGGCGTAATGCTAGCGTTGAACAAGCTGAGCGTTGAACTTGGTTCAACTTTTAAACCGCAATGCGAGCGTTTTCAGTTGTCGAACCGCTTGTGTTACCATAGGAACGAGATAGAACTTATTAAGGTCTGAGCGTTACGTTACGCTTGCCGCGGCCGCTTGCCGCTGGCTAATGTGATCCCCGCCTAAGTTTACTTATGGACCAAGTGAAATACTGCATAAGGATTTGAATCCTTCTCATTCTAGGTTCCCATCTGTATAATATATTATATTTCAAAAAGTATGTAACACTCACTCACCAACTACTAGTCCTTTGTTAAACTTTTCTTGAACAAATCTTAGTCTGCGATGCAAATTGGCTGTGCAGCTTAGCGTTTCGCTTGGACTCTACTGTAAATGACCTTGATGTGACCATTCATCTCCCTTCCCAAGGCTTCCTTCAAAGCAGCATACGAGATGCATAAGCGTCACGTCAGCATTCATTTCCCCAAGCTGCGGCCCAAGAGCAAGGACTGGCTTGTGTTTTTCGGGTCGCAGTTTAGCACAGACCCAGCTGTTTCCCATCCCGAGAGGAACAATAATATCCCAGTCAAATTTGACACGGCCACAGGGGCTCTTCAAAATGGCCCCCAGACTGGGCGCCCATGGTGTGGGACGCCAGGGTGAAACATGTCATCGTTGGCACGCGGAGGCTGTCCCAGCATGGTGTTGCCATGGTGTTGCCATGCCCCCCACCCCTGTCTCGTCATGGGGAGGTCAGTATGCTGCTTGGTCCCGATATGGGCTCTCTGCCTGTAATGGCTCCCACCAAGAGCCCGTGGGTATGGTCAAATTTGCTGAATGTCTGGCAAATTCCCATGACCTAGTTATGAGAGAATTTCTTGGATTATTCCACAAATCAGCCACATCAAAAGAGATTTAAGTACGTGATATTCAGTGTGACACAGGGTCTTTTATGAAAGTTGCTGCACACATTATTGTTGTATTGTACACAGCTGCAAGATGTTAACTCCGCACATTTGGATATTTTTTTCCAAGCCAACAGATAAAGCTTTGCTAGCTTTAATAATTTTGGTATCCTGATATCTGGTATGCCACTGGCCACTGGCTTTCTGAACATTCATTTTCCCTGCTGAGTATCCGTAGTTTTGTGTTGGCTTCCAACTGCTGTGTTATAACTCTTAGTAGTAGCGCCTGAGTTATAAGTCTCATCATGTGACATGTTGTAAAATTACAATAACTTTGTGATGGAGGTTTTTTTTTCTCAAAGCTTTTTGCACTTTACCGTTGTCTTATTGAAAGTGGCCTACATACACATGTAGAGACGTCAAGGTGTATTATAAAACATAAAAACAATAACCGTCCTGTAGATACAAGCTTCTTTTTCTCTGGTTGTAAGTATTGAAATACTCAATTGTAATTTTATTTAGTAACTGTGTACCGAAATGAAATCATTCATTTACATGGGTAATGGTACACTCTATTATATAAGGTGTGCTTGTATATGAAAGTTAACCCTAAAGTCATTGTCATGTATTAATCTGTTTCCATAATGAACATGCACTTCAGTGAGAATTAAAACATCCCTATGGTAACCATGTCTCGGCATTTTGTCCTCCTACTTCATTCATTGAATGATATATGGTTTGCAGCATGTGCTTAAATACCAGTTGCAATAACAAGAAGGATCTTTTTTTACATTAGATTGGAGTGAGAAACGGAGTAACCATACACAGCAGATCACAACAGCAGGCCATGATTAAAGCAAATCATGGTCAGATATTCAATGGTGTTTCATGAAAACCTCTATTTCCTCTGAAAAGCATGCATATTGGTTAACAATACAGCTGTATTCAAATAGCCTGGTAAGGCTGTGCCCACAGCAATGGATTTGTATCACCCTGTGTAAGTTCCACTCCTTGTACAAACACAAAGTGTAGCACATATAACAACCAAAAAGGGATCACAGTGGGACTAAATAAATTTGTTTCACATCAAATTTGAGAGGAATTTTGTATTCGTGAAGAAACGAAGTTACTGCACCAACTCCATTGGTACAACCACCTATCTCCCTTAATACGTTTGACAATGACCCTCCACATTCTGCACACTGCTGGTATGAGCCCTGCCTTGTGAATGGAGACGGGAGGAGCCCGGGGTGACCAGAAATGCACAAACATCCACATGTCATCATACTCGACTGGATTTACAACACCAGCGCATGGTAGTCAGGCTGCAGAGCTGGCACAGGACCTGGAAGTCCGGTTTGTCCACTGTGTCACGTCTTATCAGTCGCACAGTGATGTGACACAATATTTACTCTGAGCGAAGACCAGCGCCTTGTGTTGCTTGCACTTCTGAAAAGCAGATTAAGCTTGTGAAGATGAATGACAACTTAATAAGAGTAAGTGTCTCCTGTGATTTGTTTTAACATATATTGCTTTGTTGGTGGCTTGATGTTCTTACAAATGGATATATAACTACAATGTAACTCTTTACTGTGGCCTGTCATTGTACACATAATGCAATGCGAGCAGCTGATAAGTCACATGCCTACGTGACTGAACCAGGAATTTCCTCTTACAGAGTATAGCTGAGCTCCATCTTGGGCTATAGCTAAAAAGATAACTAATGCCAAGGTTATTTTTTGTCAGAATACATTTACATTACATTTTCCAACCTGTTTTTCGTCATTTGTTGATGCTTTGGTACAAAATCAGTGACAGATAGTCTGTGCATTGTGTTATCAAAGCCCCCTGTTCTGTTTACTTTTGAGTAAAGACGCACTGATATTAAGTTAATAGTTGTTATTGTCACAAAATAAGTGAGCTTTTAAACTTATAAAGACAATGATGCATCATTATACAAAAGTTTACTTCAGAAACCTAAAAAAAACAACCAACCAAACAAACTAAAAAACAATCAAGATGCAGACGATTCCAGGAAGCATTTGAGTCATTTGAATCACTATTTTTGTTTTTGTTATTGCTTTTGTGAAAAAAGTCCCCTTTACATTTGAGCTAGTAGTTCGTATGTGGTGTGCGTTCTCAGGATCTCCACATGCAAGAGACAAGTTTTGACCATCGATCTCATGACAGACGAATCATCTACTTCGCCAATGGAGAGACTCTTGAGGAGAGTGAGGGTGAGGAAGAGAATGATGAAGATGCTAATCAGAAGGAACCCTTTTCACAAGCAGTGGACACAGTGAGTCTTAGGAGGGAAACTCATATTATCCAACATTCTACACTCTTAAAACAAATGTGTTGAAAATAACACAACTTGTGTTGTTTTTAACACATCTCTGTGTCCAGATAGGGGCAGCACCATTTGTGTTGTTTCTTTTTTTATTTGTTACACAATATGCGTTGAAAGTAACACAACTTGCGTTGAAAACAACGAAACTTGCATTGTTTTTTAACACACCTCTGTCACTCGATAGGGACAACACATTTGTTTGAGTGTATGTGTTCATATATTGTGAACAATATTGTGCTTAACACAGATGAAGGCTACTGCAGCAGTGATGTGTCTGTAGTTTTAGGTTTACAAAGTACATGTGATATTTTCAAATACACATAGAACACAGTTTGAACTGATTCTATTACTTCAAGTTTCCTGTGTGTGTGTGTGTGTGTGTGTGTGTGTGCATGTGTGTGTGCACGTTTGCGTATGTGTGTTACACATGAGTGTTCTAGACAAACCTGTCTTGGGGAGAATATTCTCGGTTCCTAGGAACAAAAATTGGGAAAAAGTCATTACAAAGTGAGTATATGACATGATGAAACAAATCCTGTACAGTATTACAGATTGTTAAAATATACTACTAGAATACACTACTAGACATTGAAAAATGCCATAATTGATTCCCTGATCAAACACTAAATGTGGACTTAAAATGAAAATGTAATTTAATTGTTTTCATCAACAGCCTGTGACTATCTTGGGGAGAAACTGGCTCGTCTCCTTGGACTACACTCTGCTAAATACCAGTATGCCATAGATGAGTTTAAGCGTGATCAAAAGGTAGGCTACATTGTGCCAGATTTCTGTTTGACTTTCACGGCTAGGAGCACATTCATAAGTTATCCGCTTATTATGACCGCCACGCTAGCGAAGGAGGGTAGGGCGGACACAGTTTTCTGTGAATATCGATGACCACATTTGTTTTGTACATTGGTCTCAAGGGGTCATCTCAACCCATCCCATAACCACTAATTTGCTGTATAGTTAAAAATGAAAAAGCAAAAAAGAGCAAAAATGTAGGTATCTCTGGTCATAACGGCACGAAATTGGAGGTGTAGGATCACTATGTGCACAAGTTTTGTGGAATTCTGATGGGGGGCCATACAATAAATCAATATGTGTACATTTAGTGACTATACACCAATCGGCCTGTAGATGGTAGTGTTAAGTGAAGGGTTGCACACACCTACACACACAGACACACATGCACAAACACATGCACACACACACACACATAAACACACGCACGCAAGTGCACACATTCACATAAATACACACACATAAAGACACGCACACATAAACACACACACACACACATAAAGACGCACACACCCACACACATAAACACACCCACACACATAAACACACCCACACACATAAAGACACACACACATGCATGCACACAGGCACATGCACACACACAGAACCACACACACACACACACACACAACGGCACATAAACACACACACACACACACACACACACACACATAAACACACACTTCATTACCCCCAACACACACTCACAAGCGAACACACACATACACACACAGAGAGAAGCATGCATACACAAAAACATACACACACATGCACACACTCATTTACATACACAAAAGTTGCAAGAGTTAACATGACTGAACAACTCCTCTTATCTATCCTTTGGCTAACCTCAAGGAAAAAAACATCAAGGAGGAATCTTCAGATGTCTTTATGGAGGATGACACAGAAAACATTAATCTCGCCCAGAAAAAGAGTAGAAAATATGGAGCCACCGGTTCTCCCAAAGTTGCCAGTCCACAGTCTTCCATTAGTGCACCTAGTGTAAAGCGCATGGCAGTTGGAACAAACAACAACGGATACCAGGATGATGATCAATGAGCTATTTTAAGATGTCTGAGTAGTACCGTATTTTAAGTAAGTCATTGCAGTTTGTAATTTTAAACCCTTGTCATGAGCTGTACAGCATCTTACAAATACATCAGAAAGAATCAGAAATAAAACCACTCTGTTTTGCTGCACTCTGTATTCTTGTGTGCAAATTCCTTATCCTCATGCAAACACAGAATCCTTACAGAATTTGAGGTTGTCCTTCAAGTCTTCTTGAGCATCGCTGTTTGTTTAGTCTGGGCTTTCTTGCATTGTGATGGTGTAGGTGGTGAAGACTGACGGGGTGTCAAATCACTTATCATTGAGCCTATAGTGCAAACCAGTGTCTCAAAGCAAACTATCTTTACAGACACCCCTTTATTCAAATAGAAAATGAAACACAATGCTCTACTCCGCTATACCTAAATGAGTTCAGTTTTGTGACCTTTGTTTGTAGGCCTGCTGAGATCTGATATAAATAACAAATAACATGTTATTTTGTAAATATATATAGCCATCTGACATGGAAATGACAATCAGCCTACAGATTCAGGCACAGATTCATAGCCTGTCATCTGAGATGGAAAAGTATGATGTCAATCAGGCTACAGATTCAGGTACAGATTCATAGCCATGCATTTAGCTGTTGGAAAACATCTTTTGCAGCAATTTTTGTGTGAGCATATCAGTGAACACCCCTGACCACTCGGTGAGTTTCACGTCTTTGTAAACGAAGGTTTAATGCGTTTTAGGAAGGATTGTTCCAGTGCACCTATGCAGCCATTGTGGAGATGGGGGGTGCTACCACAGAAACCACAAATTCTCGGGCCAGCAGCATGTGTCCAAATTTCAATCTTAACCATTGTATTTCATCAGAAACGACCTGAAAACAGGACTTTAAGTGTAAAATACTGAACTTGTCCTTTAAAAGGCACTAATCTGTCCTTTAAGGGTAGCACCCCAGTGCAACTTTAAGCTGGTATAAACTGTAATAGGCCTATATGCACAACCAACAAATACATTTAAATGTTTATTCTGTGAGAAAAATCAGTTTCAGTGACATTAGACACGATCATTGTGTGTAACACGTTACAGTAACGTAACTACTTTCGGGTAAAAAGTGTAACACGCTACTACTGAAAATTTGGTAACGAAACGTAGTTCCTTTTTCAAATCGGCGCAACGTTATTTGCAGGGACAGATTTCACAGCGACACTGCTTTCTCAGCTGCATGCTTGCGAAATAGACACGAGCTCCACACGGTACGTTGTAAAAAAAAAAAATATATATATATATTTTTATTTTTTTTATTAAGAATAAACATTGTTACATCAACAAACAGTACAAGTTAAAATTCACGATGGTACCATGAAAAATTACATAGATAAAGACAAAAAACCATGTATGCAATTCAGACGCTAGGGAAGGTTATAAAAAGAGATCACAAAGCTTAACCAAAACAAAATGTACAGGCTACTACTGTAACAGTTCGTATTGCTTTAGGGTTATAACAGAATTGAAGTTGATTAATGTACTGTTTAATCTCATTCTTATAGGCCATAAAAGAGGGCATGCTACCAATAAACTTACATTTATGAATGTGAAATTTAGCTAAGAGAATAAATAGATTAATTATGTGTGTGAATCAACTTCTGACAAGCCAAACAATATACATTTCCAAAACAGCACAACATTTTCACCAATATTTTCTGAAATAAAAATACAAAAATCCTGCCAGAATTTGCGGGTGAAGGGGCAGTGCCAAAATAAATGTACAGAGCTTTCCGGACGGGTGTGACAATTCATATCAATATCTAGTTTTTATCTCTTTATAATATAAGACTTAGCTGGGTAAATTATATGAATGAGTTTAAATGAGACTTCCTTAACCTTATTAGTAATACAGGATTTGTTAGGAAGAACCCAAACCCCATCCTCAAGCTGATTCCAACACGACACTGCAGAAGGAGCAGCAGCCACATCCCTCATGAGTCGAGCTCTCATTAGTCTGCTGACACCGAATTCATTTGACAAACATGCTCTGCCCACTGCAGTGTGTGTTGGAGAGAGTAAGATCATTTGTTCATAACTATCTTGGTTCGGACCTAAATAGCATACACACACCAGATGAAATGGCTCCAAAAACTCTAACAAAGTCACCTGGTGTTACAGGGATATTGTATTCAGAAAGGAATTCATCATAAGTGAAAAGTAGGGCATCCCTATCAAATAGCTGGTCTACCCAAATAATATTGTTGTTGAACCACTGTTCTAAGAAGAGAAAAGGATATCCTTATTGTTCCAAATGTAATATTTGTGAGGAGAGAAATTGTGTTTGTAGATGAGGCACCACGAGAGGAAGGCCTGACGATGAAAGGAAGACATTTTGACAGGAATTTTATCAATATCATAATTACACATAAGGAGGAAGTTTAAGCCACCCAGTTTTGATAGGTTATGAGAGGGTATGATATTCCAGATAGAAGTTGGACTATGGAAAAACTGTTTCAACCACTTTAGCTTAAAAGAGCTATTTAGAGTAGTAAAATCAAGAAAATTAAGACCACCATTATCATATGAGTTCATTAGTACTGTTTTCTTTAAGTGATGGGATCTGTTTTTCCAGACAAAGTTGAGGAGTATTTTATCAATTTCTGCAAGTAACTTCTTGTCAAGGTGCAGAGTGCTGCATAAGTCTGTTTAGATATACCCTCTGCCTTTTTTAAGCTTTTTCTAAGATGGGATTAAAATTTGATGACATTCTTCTTTGCTGATCTTTAGTGAGTAATATTCCTAAATATCTGATTTCATCTTTTACAGGGATGTTATACAGGGAATTAACAGAACACTCCTTAATAGCCATTAGTTCGCATTTGTTTATATTTAAGTAAAGACCTGAGGCCTTGTAGAACACATCAATCGCTTCTATCGCAACAGGGATTTGCTGCTCATTTTCTAAAAAAAGCGTTGTGTCATTTGCCAGCTGAGTTATGGATACCGGTAATTCTCCACAATAGAGATACCTTTTACATTACTGGATTTAATGTGGTCTGCTAAAAGCTGTGCCACTAAAAGGAAAAGGTATGGGGAGGTGGGGCATCCCTGTCGAATGCCTCTGTACAGATCAAATCTAGGAGAAGTACCACCCATGAGTTTCACAAAGCAATTCCCATTTTTATAGAGAGTATCAATAGCAGAAGAAAAATAATTACCAAATCAAAATTTTGTCAAAGATTGTAAAATTATAATAATCTGTATTGTATAATTATAGAAATCTAAAAACAAGATGAACCCTTTATCCTCCATTAGCTCAGGGTAATCCTCCATTAGCTCAGGGTAAACTAGTCTGATGTTGTTTGTAATGTGTCTTTTGTTCATAAACCCAGACTAAGTCTCTGCGATAATAGATTGGAGGACCATCTTAAGTCTTTTAGCTAAGAGGAGAGCAAACACCTTGTAGTCATTATTAAGAAGGCAGATCGGGCGCCAGTTTTCAATGAGCAACACATCCTTGTTGGGTTTGGGAATTAATGTGATCAACCCTTGAGTCATGGTGGTAGGAAGACATCCTTTCATTATACTTTCAGAGAAAACTTCATGTAGAAAAGGGGTAAGTTCACTGATAAACGATTTATATAACTCTGAAGTTAGACCATCAGTACCTGGCGCTTTATTGTTTTTTAGGCCAATGATGGCGTCCTTAACCTCTTCTATGGTAATAGGCTGGTCACATAACTGTTTCACTCTCATCAATAGTTTTAACTGAGAGAGAGTTCAATAAGGTATCTGCTGAAGCCTAGCAGAACCTAGAGCTATATACATTTTTATAAAGGTTACTGCAGAAGTTGGCCATTTCACGATGGTCCTCTGTAATAACCCCATCAATGTTCAATTTATTAATCCTGCTGTAGTTAGAATGACGTTTTTCCAAATTAAAAAAGTAATGTGAATTTTGTTCTCCTTCCTCAAGCCATTTTGCTCTAGACCGAACAAATGCACCTTTAGCTTTATGAGTGTATAATTCATCTAACTTTACCTGTAAGTTATCAAGTCCCAACTTTTCCTCCTCTGATAATGAATCAGGCATTTTATTAGACAAAGAAGAGATTCTTGTCACTGCTCTTGCTTCCTTAAGTTTTCTATGTTTGGCTTTGAGACTACCACATTTTCTTAAGAAGATACCTATTTCAAATTTTAAAAGCTCCCAATTTATTCCATATTGTTTTTCGTTTTTAGCTTTAACCCAAAAGAAAGTGATCAAGCTTGTTACTTTATCCTTTACCTCTTCAAGTTAATAAAGAGCTATTAAGTTTCCTGTAGACTGCATGTGCAGTGTTCTTTCTAGATATGGAGATATTTATCTTTATAATATTTATAGCTTTGTGGTCAGTGAGAGGAGTAGGGAATACCTCTACATCAATCAAATCTTTGTTGAAGCTCTTAGAAATTAACCAGAAGTCTATTCTTGACTGACTTGAACCTGATTTATTACTCCATGTAAATTATCTATCATCAGGATATTTCACTCTCCAAATATCCATTAAACTAAATCTGTCCATAAATGCTTTAAGATTGGAGTTAGCTATGTGAATGACCAGGAGGCCATTTATCCAAGTTACTATTCAGAATCATATTGTAGTCCCCTCCTAAAACTAAGGTGGCATTTGGGAATTTGCCTAACCAGTTTACCTATATGTCTTCTAAAGAAAGAATAAGGTTGTCATTTTTTATCTTTGTATTGTAGCCATAGATATTGATAATTATGAGAAATAGTTTTGTCACATTTTACTGTTTGGCATATGTGGTGTCCATCAGAGTCACACTTTGTAAGCAAGACTCTCCATTGAATCTGTTTTTTAAAGTATCAACCCCAGCTGAGCGCTCTGAGAGAGCCAAACAGAATTACCCCTCTGAGACCTCCAGAAATTGATATCGTCTGTAATAGAATGAGATTCTTGAAAAAAAAAATCATATTTAAACTGTTTAGCAAATAGAAATAAGGTTTTGCGTTTAACGTTATGCGTAACCCCCTAGCGTTGAGTGATACAAGAGAAAGAGCTGACAGAATACAAATAGGCTAGTGACAAATGGTCAGAAAGGGCTTTCGTTTTTGAGATACCTCTACCAGAGGTAGAACTAAACCCAACAATGTTTTTCCTCATCTCTAAGGTCTCCCATATATGAAATGGATTCTTGGCTAAAAATATTTTACTGCTAAGATTGTTAAATTAACAGATATTGTTATACACCCCCAAAACCAAAAAAAGACTAAAATATAGCCTGTCCGAATTGGAGTTAAGGCATATAATAGTGCAAATCAATCACACAAACTCTGAGAGCTTTGCAACTTGGCATGTTTATAGTCAGTTGCTTTACCTACTAGAAAAGACTGGATGTGAATATCTTGATGTATGGAATGAATAGAGACATGTAAACATACACCTAAAATAAGCGGACATGCAAAAATGAATAGGCCTATCTATGCAGAATGTTTTCATTTACTTTAGCTGCTTTAACAGGGATTATCATAGAAACACATATGGTGGCTTGTTGAAAAGGTGGGGTTGTACTGAATCCAACAATAACAAATATGTAAATATAGTATGACAAGTTAGGGTGTTCCGTCACTCAATGTATGAGGTGTCCAAAATGAAGGCAAAATACAGTCTCAAGTCCAAATCACATTATCAGTGGTGAGAAGAATGTTGACAAATTCATTGTTACTGCAAGGTAAGTGCTGCTCTATATTTACATTTAATAATGATAGATTTCATATGAAACACAGATCCAATTGAATCAGATTAAAATTGGAATGGAACACCTTTATTAAAATAATAGGTAGCAACACAACTTTTAAATTCTATGAAACTCGGGACCAGAAAATTATTTCTCTTTCGCCATTGACTAGGCTACTGTTCATAATTTTTCCAAATATTGGTCCCATGGCAAATGGAAGGGGTGGGACTGAGCGAAATATTAAATAGACGCCCCAGCTCTCTCCACTGATAGTTTGAACAAAGCAGTTGAAAACTACTACTACTACTACGTTACATCCCTAGTTGCATTCCTATTTAATAGTAGGCCTATGACATATGTCAGAAAAGTGAAAAGTTAACGACGAGGATGGGATTCGAACCCACGCGTGCAGAGCACAATGGATTAGCAGTCCATCGCCTTAACCACTCGGCCACCTCGTCATATTCTCTGTGTAATAACGCATGTTTTATAACACAATAATAACAAAATCATGACATTCATGGATTTATTTACTACTAAAGACAACCCTACATAATCTCTGATGGATTGCTTGATTATCAAGTGTTGCATTCAAATAATTTTCGATCATTTAAAGCCTCATCTTCAAGTAGGACTCGACTTTGCAATGGTGTATTAGCACGCTGAATTAACACTGCCTAGTTGGTTAAATATAAAACTAATTGTCTGGAAAATTAGCTATCTCCAATAATGTTGTTAATGTTACACCTCGATGAACAAAATATGTGGTTTATTTGGCAAAAATGTTGCGTTTGTCTGCCTGCCACAGGGTGGTAGCTAACTGTTACGGTAGCCTCCCGTGCATTTTGCCAATACGCACGCGCGACGACTTGTGTTTGTGAACCCAGCCAGCTAGCTGGCAAGCCTGGCTACATTCTCTCCTTTCGTTTGCCAAAATGACATTGGAAGAAAGACTAATTTCTGCTGTTTCGGATTATCCAGAGTTATACAACTCAACTTTAAATTCTTACAAGGATACCGACAGAAAAGCAAAAGCATGGAGGGCTGTAAGTTTGCAAGTTGAAATGCCAGGTAATGATGTATCTATTTGCCAAACAAGCTTGCTTTTTGTAGGCTAAGCTTTCCTAGCTAGTTAGCTGCTCAGTGAGCTGTGAAACTGTATGGCAGCCTCGCTTGTAAGGTAGCTAGCTGACTTTGCTAGCCGGCGAAGGTTTGCATCTACTGTTAGCTGAGCTGGTGTTATATGTAAAAAGTCATCATTGTTGTTCAGTCCTTTAACGTTTTAGTCATAGTTTGTCGGAATTGTTCCCACCTAACATAACACGACGGCCACATTTGCCCTTTGAGCGCCTGAAGCTGCTATTTCTGTTCTTTCAGTACAACAAAAAGTGTTCTGGCTTGGTAGCTATTGTTAGCTAACGTTAGCTTTTCGTCTGTTTGCTAAATTAGCTGGTAATCTCACCGGTGTTTTATCTACAATGTAATGTTATATAATGTCCTATATTGCAATAGACTGTTTAACTGTTAACGTTAGTCGATGTGTGATTTACTGTCCCTGTGGGTGCTTCATGTTTTAAGTTCCATCCAAAATATAGGTCCCATAAGACAAACAGGCAAGTTAGTTGCTGTGTTCATTCAGCGACTCATCCAAGTGTGAAATACATGGTTAATCATGCACAGATTTTAAGACATGCTTAATTAACAATGAGCACTCTTCTGCATTTATTTTCTTTACGTAGAGGAAGACTGCCGAAGAAAATGGAAGAGCTTGAGAGACATGTTCATCAAAGATAAACGCTCTGAACAGCGGCGACGAGCTTCAGGGGGCACACATCGGAGCTGGAAGTACAGCTGGCAAATGGCCTTCCTGACCCCCTTCATACAGTCGAAGACCTCACAAGCCAATGCGGCCATAGACGATCCAGACGATGAGCGCGACGATGAAGATAGGGAGGACGAGAGACCGGCAGATAGCAATTCATCTTTTGTTATACACGAAATCGAAGGAGAACACAGTGGACTGGACGCGTCCTCTCACTTCCCCGCTTCTGGTTCCCACAAGTCCAGCAGGAAAAGGAAATGGCAGGTAGACGGGACAGATGAGTTGGAAGATGAGATGTTTCTCTTCAGCTTGCTCCCTTACCTTAGACGGCTACCTTACGCCAAGAAGAGTGCTGTAAAACTGAAAATACACCAAATACTATATGAAGCAGAGTTTCAGTAGAATTTAGCTTATCTTTAATTTACAAAGTTTTTTATACTAAGAGAAAATGGTTGTTCCCTCTGTATCAGCCTGTCAGAAAGTTTAACACGACAACAATTGCACAACAGATGTGTTGTGACATTTTCTCCGAATAAATCCAGCCAACACATCTGACTAATTTAGTTATTGGGTGGTTTTGTTTTACAATAAGTAGATCTCGGCACCAAATTAATTATGTTCATATTTCATGACAATTTTACCTCCATCTTGTTTTGGAGACCTCTATGGTAACATGTAGGCCATGAAGTTAGTTTTAAAATAAATGGTAAGTTTGTCAGCTTGGTGTGTTTTAAGTTTCCACTGGTCCCTGTAAACTGTTCTTTCCCATGCTTGGTGTCATGTCCACTATGTTGATGTTTGACATGGATGGCCCTTGTTTATGTTGATGCGATGGTTGTGATTGTCCTGTCCAAAGAATATGTACCATCACCAATGGAAAATATGAAATATTATAAGGAGCACTGATTCAGTGAAATGAAGAAGGCCTGAAACTTACAAACATCTAAAAGTGTGTCTGAGGGGTATCCCAAGTACATGGCTTAGTGACTGACTTGAGTTAAAGGTGCAGTCAGCGATCGTATGCGATTTCAAGCCCATAGTATTTTTTGTCGTCATGTCAGCAATCATCTCCTCTCGACTGCATCTCCTCTAGCTGCCTATTCTGTGAGTACACTGTAAAAAAAACTGGTCTCTATAGTCAACCCAGGCTCCGAAAAAACTGGAAACAAAGTGGGGGCAGCCTGTCTCCCAAACAAAAACGAAACTGTCGAGTTTCTGTGGGAGGAGTGAAGGGAGGGGTGAGCTACCTCTTTGGTGTGTTTCGTTTGGTCCTTGGTTAAAATATAATGTACGTTGTTTTGGTCAAAAGCATCTGTTAATGCATTTAAATATAAACATAAACACAAACAAACCTGACTTCCTGCATGATCACTCACAGTACATTTAACTCCTCAGGGTAAGTGGTAAACTTCCTTATGGAACAGCTCTTAGGTTTTTGTTTTGTGAGGAAAACTAAGACGTGGGGATGTTCCGTTTATCACTAGGTTTGCGAAGTAAACAATATACTTGGGATACCCCTTGAAAAGGGTAGTGGACACAGCATAATTGTTAGTGTAATTGAAAGGGCATCTCTTGTTATTATGTCAGACACGGCATGTCTTGCTTTCCTTTGGTATGTTCTGAAGACTTGAGCAACACTAGAGGACCTAATTTAAATGACAGGCAATGTGCAAAGTCAGTCAATGAACAAAGTGGCTCATGCATGAACTACAGCAATTGTGTGATGTGTAAGAGCATTCAACTGATCTACTTATGTTTGCACTCAGGATCTTACTAGCAATAGATAGAGCATCAGCAATTTGTCTTAGGGCCTCCTTACACCAAACGACTATGACAAGATTTGGGAAAGGCTCTTGAAAGATTGTAGTCTTTTGAGTAACGCTTGAATGGGAGGCATTAGTTAAAAGACTCCAATCTTTTAAGAATCTTTCCTAAATCATGTCAAAGTTGTTTGGTGTAAGGAGGCCCTAATTCACCTGGCGGCCAGAGCCAGGCTACAGGGTACACTTGCCATTACACCTCAGTGCAGCAGATGGTGGTAATGCACTCCGTTTGCAAACTGCCAAAAAAAAAAAAGCTCATCGAAAAAGAGGAAGGGTTCGCTGATTCTTCTTCAGTTAGTTTTTTTGGTGGACTGCTGGACTTAAGTGTAATAAGTGTAATGGCAAGTGTACCCTGTAGCCTCGCTCTGGCCGCCGGGTGAAAAAGGCGAATAGATAACAGAATTGCCCTGTCATTAGGGGTCCAAGCAGAAAAACTGTAAAGCCGCGTTGACATTATGTCTTTTCAGCTCCGATTTTCGCAAGCTGCCCCCAGCTGGAAGTTGAGACTACCATCCTATTCACTCCTCTGTTTTGCCGGATTGGATTTGTTGGACACGTTGATATTGGTTAACACGAGGACCTCTGACGGATTCGCTGCACGCTTGTTCGGATACGTTTACGTGAGCTGTTAAGCTAAACAATGCTCGTAAGGGTCGTAAGTTTGATTTCTGGCATAGGCACTGGCAGCTATCAGAAGACGGTGACCTGTGACCTGCATTAAGCTCTGCAAATGCTTGGACCCCGTTCACAAGTGCTTGCAGACAGATTTCAATGAGCATTATAGGCCTACTGTGTTTTTCTTTTTGTCAGCCCTTTAGATTAGGGCCATTTGTGTGTGATCTTGAACTTTTAAGTGCAAAGTGCAAAGACAATGGCTCTGTTTAAAACGGTAAAAACTGCTGCCTTTTAAGATGTCTAACTGGGGAGCGAGGCAACAAGTGCGGTACAAAACCGAAAAAAAAAACTCTTTTTGCTATATCTGAATAACGGTAGTTTTTGAAGGCAGCATCGAACAGTGAATAGCCATAGTAGTTTTTGTCACTGAGGTTTAATTGGGCTTATGACCAATGCCCAGATGTTTGTGCTATGGGGATCGGGGAACTTCACCTGCATGCATCACATAATTTACGGAATATATCAGTGTTGTGAGATGACCCCTGACAACACTAACACGATGTTCCATAAATTATGTGGTGCACGGGGATGAATTGCATGCTTATAAGTCGTGTAGCACAAATATCACACAGCTGTATGTGAACTGTGGCCCCTTGATAATTGATTTTACCAGTAGTCACCATCAGGGGGCGGTAAAACAACACGAAAGGCTTTTGTGACCCAGAATGATGTAAACATCTGGGGGTCTCTGAAAGGTGAGTGTGGGCCATAAATGGCTATTCTACACCCTTCATATCCACCTGAAGGAGTCAGTCTATACAATACTAAAATCTGTTTCACATTTTCCACTGATGTTCTGTCAGCCAATTGAGTGAAAGTAAAAAGTAAAGTGCAGAGCCTACATAAAAGGGGCCTGCGCAAAACAGCAAACGTAAACATAATAGTGACGTGATTTATGGAATTTAACTGTAGTGGCTGTGTAACTGCAAAGTGAACTTCAACATCTGCTTTGCGCTCCCCACTGATCAAAGGATGTATTGCAAGTTTGAGGTAAGGAGTGGTGTGGGCTAGTGCGGCTGAGTCGAGTGGGCTTTGCTTTGCTTTTTCACATATCGCCATCCAATGGGATACTTCCTACTCCCTGTCCGCCGCAACGCCACAGGAGCTCACTTCCTGTTAGAGTACCACAATTCCAAACAGACAACAGGAATTTTTCGGGCGTCATGCTTGAACTCCTCTACAGGTCAGGATAAATCAAAGTAAGAGAATGCAATGTTTCTGTTCCTTTCAGCTATGTTTGGAGTGCTCTCATGGTGGCGTTGACTTTCATATAGCCAGTGTAAGAAGTAACGCTAACCTCGCTTGAAGCATACTGTATTTGTTATGCGTAGATTGCTAGCGTTACCTTCTCTTACTTAAGTAAAGTACGTTTATTTATCGAGCACAGCAAAAACTAACCCATGGGTATTATCATTTAAAACATTTCTAACGCTACCCTCCTACATTCGTTTCTGTGGCTAAATAGCGTTTATATCTCTCTTCCCAGTTTTGGGGGTCAATGGATGAGAAAAGCGTGTTCTCGGCTAACTTACTTTCGTGATGTAGTTTGTGAATAAACAGTCGGCGAAGCTTACATTCTACAATTGCATCAGTCTTTGGCCATAGGAAAACTAGGAGCTAATTTTGCTAACAGTGGCTAGCTCTTCCATACCCATGCAAGCCAAGATGCGTCCCACGGTGAGTTGTATTGTTGCAATGGAATGCGATTGTAGTGCGCATTGCAACGAATGGATCGATAGAGTTTCATTATCATTTGTCCCACGTGATGCTCGGAGAAAGCTGTGACACACTCAACCTTATTCGGGGACATGGATATCACTAGTCGTGAGGAAAGTGTGTTTCTGTTACGATGATTGTGTGATACAGAATTATTACTGGTCAGTTATTGGGTAACAAAGTCTCACGAATGTGTGGTGATTGTAATGACTGCACATTTCCATTGACCCCTACATCTTCCTCTCATCTATTGCTTACCTGTATGCACCTTTCATTGACCACTCATTCAGGACAGTCAAATTTAGTTGATTTGAATTGTTTGTTTGAATCTACAATCCTGTTGTCAGGAAGCAGGTATATCATGTAGGCCCTGTTAAATACATAAAGACACATTAATATGTCAAATGAAATACTAAGGGACGTATCCAATGATATCCAAGTGAAACATTATCTCATTGCAGTCTGTAATCTTCCATCACCATAGCCCCAACACTCTCTCACACACACACACACACACACACACACACACACAACCTTGAATGTCCTTACGCCAGATAGCCAAGTCATTGGCTTGGAGTACTCCTCTCAAAATTGTTGGCAGTCTCTACCCACGCCTATAATTTAATTAGGCGGCCCAGGCATTTTGTCAGAAGAGTCTGTCCTGACCTCTTAGGGGTTTGATGGAGGCTGAAGTCACTCTATCGGGAAAATAGATGAGTGGTGTACTTGCCCTTGGAAAGCCCAGGCGTCCTCAGGAGACGGTGGCTTTCTTGACTGACCATAAATCTTAGAAACAGGGAGTAGGTCTGGCTAATTCCACATAGAATTTTCAAGTGTGTGTGTGTGTGTGTGTGTGTGTGTGTGTGTGATCGGACAGTGTGTCTTTCAGTAATCTGCTCCTTACACCCACTTAACATCATATGAATATTACCAGCAAATGTCACATGGTAAGAAGCCTAGTAGTATTGGAAGGTTATAAATAATGTGGCAAAACTAAGCCTCACCATACGCAAACTTTGTTTGTCCCCAACCCTTGTGTGAAGTGGATTAACACATTTTCTGACATGTGGAGCTTGTTTGTCACATTTTTCCCAGCTAAGAGGATTGTTGATTTAATTATGTTTGAAGTGTTGCATTGCTGTGTCATGACCCTCATGACCTGCATGCACTGTGAAAGATGCATCTTGTGTGTTTTACGCACAGATTTTCACTGTAAACTGAGCTTAACGGAGTGGTTTATTACCCTCTGCTTTTGCTCTTTGCTTGAGCTTCATATTGCATGGCCAGTATATTTTCAGGCGACTTTTTTCAGATCGGACTCTAGGTAGACAGACCTAAGTCCATTAACAGGGCAGGAGGCACCCCTGTGATTTGTGTAGGAAGTTAATTACCCAGATGGGGTCGGTTGCTCTGAGGTCACATGCTTATACTGCTTCCCAGCCATACAGCTGGAAGTGGGTGAGGGGGACACCCCAAGTTTAGCCCACCAATGCCCCCCTCCCCTCCACCAAAAAGATACACACACATACACACGATGTACCCAAAATGTCATATCATGTTATGGCTTATGTCATATCCTGATAACAATATAATTAGCCTTTTCCTTTTACATTTTGAAATATGCATACTTGACAGACAATGCCTGAAATGCAGCCTGCCAATGGAAACTGCCCTCATTTATGTTACTCATTAACATACATTTTTAAAAACTGGGGTGTATATAACATGTGAAGTTAGTGTGGGCTGCCCTCCTATCCGATTAAGGTCTGCCTTAAGGCTTTTTGCATTCAAAGCTAGTAATTTAACAGTAGGTCTATCTATTTTACTACATGATGGTGGAAATCTCAATTCTGGAACTGGAACTGTCCTTGTTGAGCCATTTTTTGAACGTTGCATCTGTAATCACATCTTACCATATGTCTCTAACCTTATGCAGCAACACTTTATAGTTGCTGACTGTTCCGTGTTAAGAACTGCACCTCCAATGCTCATCTTAGACTTGTCTTCAAAGGAGATAATTATATGTTTACTCTTGAAGATTAAAATGTATAATAAGCTATGATACATAGTTAAGGCCTGGTGAGCATGTTTCCTTTTTTATTTTGGATTGTGGTGTTTCGGCGGAGTTTCCCTCCGGTTCCCAGATTAATTTGTCGTCTTTGACAACCTTTCTTATCAGCTGCTCCTACGCAAAGTGGGGTGAGATCATCCACTGCCAAAGCTGGAGGCTGGAGTTCTAGGAGTACGTTTTTCCCATGGTTGGAGCCTTCAGTAAGTTTTTATTTTTTTTATTTTTTATCATTCATTCTGTCCCTATCAGTGGCCTTAAGTCAGGGTCAGAAATGTTGAAGATGCATTTGGTCTCTGTACCGTGTGTTGAAATCTCTAGCGTCTCTTAGAAATGATCTACTTATCTAGAACATTTGCTTCTTACTAAACATGGTGAATCAACTAAACCACCAAGTTAAAAAAAATGCTTCCCTTGATCTTCCACTAGAGGGTGCCCACAGGCTACACCCAACACCATAATATTGCCCTGTAATTGGCTGGTTTGAGACACCTCATCCTGTACCTAAACCAACATGTTAGCCCAGGTTGTGAGTCTCAGTGTTTCCTGAAGTGGAGTTTAGTTGTTATTAGGTAATTTACATCATACTGAACCCTTCAAAGAAATGATAATATTACTCAATACTAGTCAAATTTCGAGCTCATTTGTTAGCTTCCTGCATTTGAAGAGCTCTCTCATTTAAGGGCCGCATTTTTTTGTTGGTCAAGCTGAAGCACTGGTTCAACCCGGTACTTCACAAAGACAGCAGATCAGAGCAGATGAAAGATTCTCCAGTCCAAATACACAGAGGTTGCATTTGCGCATTTGACTGTCACTCATTCCAGAGCTAAACATTAACTAAATATGAGCCGGGTTGCCTGAGCTGCATATTTTCAGTTAGCAAACACTGCCTTGAAGACATAACATGTCAGCTCCGATTACACACCTTCCAGCCCCCTCTGACGCTGACCACTTCAATTAACTGAAAGCTCTCCATGCGTACACACACACACACACACACACAGACACAAACACAAAATTTGGTTAAAAAAAACATTTGTAACACTGATAGCTTTGACTTTTTCAGTATGCTTCGCCTGCCGACTAGATACATTTTTTTTTTCTCTCTTCACGTCAGATTCCAGCCTTCAGTCAATGCTGTGTACCGCTTTACTTGGTGCACTAGGGAATAAACATACACGGACACCCCCCCAGGGCTGCAGAGTTCTTCTCCTTGGGGACAGCCCCAAAGCTCCTGAGCTGAAAGCCCTGTGGATGGCTCTTTTTCCCCTCGTTTTTTGAAATGATAGTGGACCTAGTTTTTGCAGGCAGCTGTGAAGGCTGCGTCGGGAGATTTATTTTGCTCAGCAAGGATAGGAAACAGGGCTGCTCCCTCTGTTTATGGCCTGGCTGCCTTCAGACCAGGGCCGGCTATCAGTGTCACCGTGCACTTATTTAATTATTTAATATTTTTCACAGATGTCTGTAGAGAAGAGCAATATTGTGGGTAAAAGTCACATGTTTGACCTGGAATTATGACGCTTGTGTAACCTTTCTGCTGGTAGGGGGAGAGGTAGAGGAGGGGGATTCTCATCTTTATTTATTCAACACAAAGCACATTGAATCAAGATCACTGGATGAGAAGTGGAACTTTTGAATGCTCCTGGCAAAGAGGACACAAAGGCAGGGTTTGTGAGGCCACAACCATGGCTGTGACTTGACATTCCTCTCTCTCTCTCTCTCTCTCTTGAGCAAGTGCCGTGCCAGATTCAACTGTAAAAACACAGAGGGGTTGTTTCCCCCGCGTTTGGCAGACCGCTGGCTGCCCCGTGATGGAGGGGCGCAGCGTTTCGGACGTTTTTTCGTCTCTCCGCAGGCCCCCATTTTGGCCCGGCTCGGACAACGGCCCGACAGCTGTGAGCAACAGCTGCACACAGCTCCCAGGCTCTGGGTCCGACAGCACCGCAAGGAGTCCTCATGCCGATCGGTGATCAGACGCCATCGATATGGCCGTCCCTGTGCAGGGGCATCTTGTAGAAGTTTTTGCATAGCTCCTCACTCCTTTCTTATGATTCATTCTGGTAGGAAGCAAAATGGTTTTGAATCTTTTTTTAGTTTGTGGCCAACTCAGTGTAGACTATACTTGCTGTTATAGAAATGCTGTTCATAGATGTTTTATAGAGTTTTTAACTGGCCTATTTATGGTAACATTTATTCTGTAAATTTACAACATCAGATGAGAGCAAGGAACACCAAACTAATTCTAGTTTATGGTTTGAATATGCCAAGCCAGAAGACAGTCACGCTCTCTATCTCTATCTCTTTTTTAATGTAGCATACTATGTTTCACATGGAGAGGAAAAAGTGCCACTATCCATCAAGCTGAAGACAGCCATCCCCAGTAAGGGGTTAAATTGGATCCATCCCGCTGTAGATTTACAACCCTGTGACCCAGGGCTCTGCTGAAGTTCAGGCACCTTGAGGGGTCAGCACGATCCCAGTGGAAACAGAGCCAGGTCTCTGATAAACTGACCTCTACAGGAACAGAACTGGGCTCGGAGCCTCAACGGCATGAAAAATTTAGCATCGGGCTTGACTAGGAGAAAGGGGGGAGAAAACAGAAAAAAAGAAGTTTATAGGTTATTTCTCGTTTGAAGCCACAGCCTGCTCTTTAACCCTTAAGCCCGGGGATATCAAGTCATAAAAGAAATCAAAAGCCTGGCAGTCCTCGGGTTTTGTGTCTTTTGTATCTTACCCAAAACTATCAGTGCCTCATCCGCCGATTGGCACGGCCAATCAAAGGCACGCAATAACTCACACTTGTCTGAGCAGCTTCGGAGTTGGATAGCCTTTGGGACTGTCAGCCTATCATGCGTGGGTCATGCCATCTAACCAGGCAATAGATCATGTCATCTCTATTATGGGGCTTTATGGGCCTGATAATTGAAACCAGGCTCTCGATAGGGCCTGCTCCGGATGGGCGTCCTTAGGCAGAGGGGGAAATCGATAGTGCATGGTGCTCCTCCGAAGCTGCCTGTGAAACTTTAGAGACGCGAGATCGTCCCGTTCCGTTCTCCTTCCCGGCTATTCGCCAGAGGGCCCGTTGGGACGAGCGTGGAGGAACAACGCGTGGCTCTGTCTTTCGCGTTCGCCCTCCGTACCCCTTCGCTGTCTCATTCCAGGGGTGCAGCTGTCACTGTTTGTATATTTGATATAGTGTGGGGATGCTGAAAAGCAACAGGTGTTGTGTATTAGTTCCACCAGTTTACTCCCCCCACGGCTTCCAACCACCCCACCCTACCCTGCACCCCCCATCCCCCACGGCACTGCTCCCGGAGAGCTGGCTGGAGTCAATAGAGTTGTCAGAGCGTATTACAGTAATATATGGCAATCTGACTTTTAAATTGACCATTGCTACAAACCAATCATCCTCTGCCTGCCTCCCCCACCCCTTCTCTTTTTTTTTTCTGGGAAGAAAATGGGGCTAAGGAGAAATAATGGCCTTCAGGTGGAGTGACCTCAAAGCCAAATCAGCGGGATGGAGATCTCTTTGAACCTTTTGTTCTCTCCGCAGCTCCTTCCTCTCAACAGGCCCCGACAGCACGGAGTCCCCTCCCCGCCCGCCTGTCTGCGTGTTATGTGTCCACTTCCTGCATGCACGGCAAAGGCCATCGTCTTGTGCTCAGTCAGAGTTAATAATGCTATGTGTGCAAGTGGGTACATTTTTCTTTTTCGGTGTGTTTCTTATTGGATTGGTCTCATGTTTTTAAACATAAAAATTATGGAGTGGTGGCGTGGTTAAAACTCCTGTTAAACTCTGTCTGTCTGTCTGACAGATCCAATCTTCCAATGCATTTAAAAGGGAATTGGTCAGCAACATCCAGTACTAGGTAAACTTTTATATCATGTGTGTGAAGTGAGGTTGTGTGTCTGATCGCTTTTGAAGTGTGTTCCAGGTGACTGAGTAGACACTTGTCTCACCAGTGCTTGTCTCTCTCACACTACCCACTCCACCATCACCCTCACCCCACCCCACCCCACCCCACCCCAGCTTCAAGGAAAGGTTTCAATACTCCTGCAGAGAAAAATCTCATTAGGATTTGTTGCTCACAACACGGTGAACTGACCCCATGCCAGATTTTCTCCACTGGACACATATTTCTAACCACTGGTCTACCTGGTGCTCTCCAGCTTGTCCAGTCACATTTGCCTCAGGCGCCCCTGGCCTCGGGTTTCAGTTATTCCGCTGAAGATGGTTTTGTGTCTTTCCCCTGAAGTAGATGACCAGTGAGTGGCAACACACCTAAATGGAAGTAAACTGCTTTGCTGGACATAATAAATTTGGGCCGCTGTGCAAATCTGTGGAATCTGCAACCACATTCACGTTCCCCTTTTAGAATGTGGTTCCAAAGTGGAAGCACATTGCTTGTATTGTTTTGTGATTCAGAAAAAAAAAGAAAGCGGACTGAAATGTGAGTGCTGGAGGCATCGACACTCGCTTGTCCTTGCCAAAGGCTGCCTCTCAGACACAGGAAGTCCAGGAATGGGCCTCGAAACATCAGGAACGCGGGGGCTCCTGCTGTGATTTAGATCCCCGTCGCTGTCTTGACCGGAGACAACTTGGACGGGCCCAATAATTCCGGGGCCCGCTCTGCCTCCTCCTGCCTGGGACCTCAATTAACTAGCACAGGATCAAGTGAGAGAGCTGTTTTTGGAGGGGGAGGAAATGCACAGAAAGTCGAGCAAATTGTAGAGATTAATACTCAACCATGTGCTTTATACGTCCACACTTTCATGCTTACATTTATATACGCACACGCACACACACGCATCGCCACAAGACACGCACACCTGCCACACGCGACACGCCAGCGACACGCTGCAATACACACACACAGTCTTGCCATTATAGTCATTACTGTAGCACTCATTAACGGTGATTTGTGAGAGGCCTGGTCTCCACTGACAGCGAGAGAACTGATTTTTTTTTTTGAGGATATTCTCATCTGATACCAAGAAAGTGTAAACTGAAGAAGAATGACTGTAGAGGTTAATGCCCACATGTATCTATGGACCCTTTCAAGAGAGTTCCATTATCAGCATCATAGTTGGCCCCACAAGACTTCCTTTTCAACATTCCATATGTTATCTTAATGCAGAGGAAGTAGATTGGGGCCCAAATAGAACGTTCAAGCATTGTTTTTGTTTTTATTGTTGAAAGGGTCTAAATGTCCACACTGTCAGTCATACTCATATCCACACAGAAACACAGTGTGTCTGAATGCTGGTTCACACACACACACACTCTTGCAGTTATGGTCATTATCGTCGCGCTCATTAGCGTTGAACGGTGAAAGGCCTGGTCTCCACTGCAAGCCCCCTCGCCAGTGACCAGCAAGTGATCCTGACTAATGGTGCACATATGGTCTCTGTAAGTCAGTATGCTGTCCTCAAAACAAGTACACTTTCAGGGCTGTGAATTTCTGTTTTGAGCATGTGCGTGCGTGTGTGTGTGGGTGCGTGTGTTTATCTGTCTATTACTATAACAGCGGTTACTTAGAAATATCTTTAATATTCAGTCGAAATATCCCCTGTCCACCTCAAAATGCTGGCTGCTTAATGATGGCTCAGTTCAAATGGGTCACTGAGTTAACCATTGTGACTTCAAGGTGAATATCATTCATCACTGGGGCCTTCACCAGTTCAGTTTTGAACCCAAGCAGCAGAAAAAACAAGGTTTCAGCTTGAGGCTATTCTTTTTCTTCAGCCTCCTCTCTCTCAGATATTGAATTAAAAGAGGTTGACCTTGAGGGGCCGTGTCCAGTTAAAAAAACAGCAAGGAGGCCGAGAGCCGCCCATTCATCCTGTTCCTCTCCGTCTCCAGGCCTGTTTCAACAGGTGGATGTTGACAGGGTTAAGGGTGTGTGTGTGTGTGTGTGTGTGTGTGTGTGTGTGTGTGTGTGTGTGTGTGTGTGTGTAAGTGTGCGCGCGTGCGTGCGTGTGTTTTTTAGTTTCCCCAGTGATTTAATTTCTGGAGTAAGCAAGTCTGTGAACTTCTATTGGAGATGGTAACTAATCTCTTTCATTGTACTTGCAGTAATGCGTTTTTTCAACCAACCTATTTTCCAGACAGGGGGTAGCGATGACACATTACGGCGCCATGAATTGACTTGTATTTAGCAGACAGTTTTATTTTAAAGCAACACAGACTTGCAACAGAGGTTGGGAAATCGAGCCCAGGCTGACCGATTGTCATGCGATGACATTGCCATCGCTCCACCACGCCCGCTGTATAAAACAGTTGGAACAGCTAATGATGAGAACATCATTATTTGGCAACCTCCTCTTTTAAGGATAGTTTTGTGCAACCCATTATGTTTTCTTTGGCTGTCAGTTGAAGTCATTTCTCCAGCTGGGATGAGTAGAAAGCAGGCTATTCCAGGCGACCCTTAGAGCCTCTCCGATATGTGGACGTAGGTTAGAACCTCAGTGTCCACCTTTTTTTTTTTTTTTGCGAGAGGGCTTTTATATATTCTACATCATCAGTGGTTTTAGCGGCTTGACCTCTATGCTGCTGACGGGGTTCTCAGGAGAAATGTCAGCGTCCAAAAGCCCACTTGCCCAGCTGCCGTCATAAGTCATCTAATGCCTTATCCTGAAAAATGGGCTGTCTTTTAGTCCGGTCCTGTGTTTGCATTTCTACTGAAAGACTTCCAAGACCTTGACCTCCCCCCCTCCCTCACCCTCTCTCACACCACCACCAGCACCGCGAGTGTACCCTAATTCAATAAGAGATAAATTGGAAAAATGTGCAAACGCAAGCCATATTCCAATGGGCCAGACAGAGAGCTAGAGAGATAGAGTGAGTGAGTGATTGAGAGAGAGCGAGAGAGAGATGGAGTGAGATAGAGAGAGAGGGAGAGAGAGAAGTGGATAGCCACATACTCCTTTGCTCCTTACAATAAATCTCCCCAGAGTTCCATCTGTGTGTCTCCAAAAAGGCGTTCACAAAATGTCCATTACACTGACACAAACCAGAGGACAGAGAGAGAGAGCAAGAAAGAGGAAGAGAGAGAGAGAGCAAGAAAGAGGAAGAGAGAGAGAGAGCAAGAAAGAGGAAGAGAGAGAGAGAGTGGGAAAGGGGCTCCAGTATGCTAAGCTTGGAGGCTGCCCAAGATAACCCCCAACACACACACACCCACACCCCATCCCTCCGGGCCCACTGATTGGGTTGCCATGCTGCAGTGGAGGCGGCAAGTACGTTTTGGTTCCCTCAGAAGTTCCTCAGCCCGAAACCCGTTTGTTTTTTTTTTTTTACTTTTTGCCTCAGTCCATTGTTTGAATGGAGTCCTGTGAAGTAAGTAACACTCCAGGTCTATAACAGCTTGAGGAAAAGAAGTGTCGCCTGCCAAGCAAATGCATTTAGCATGCTGCTCCCTTCTAGGGATGTCGGTTTGATGACGACAGCCAATGTTTTGCATAAATGGGAAGTTTTACGATTTAGCTGTGGTTTAAGATCAAGTATGCAGCCCTGCCGTGGGAAGTGAAGGCCTTTATGGTGCGCCAGTGCAGTCTATCAGTTTATGAATGGCTGTCATCAGAAAAGAAAAAAAAAAGAACTAGGATCATTTAAAGTCAATTGATGTATTAAATCTGCTTACGTCAATAGTAGTTGTGTGCACGATAGGGAAACATTTCTCTTGATTGTTTCTTTATGAAACTGTCGGAGAAAGACTTTTCCACTCCATTGAGTTAAATGAATACTCATTCTGCTTGGGCTGGTGCTGCTGTAGTACAGGCTTCTTACTGAGCGGAGACATTGCACAGTCACCATTCCCAAAGCGCTGTGTGTGCGTTTGGGTGTGTGTGCTTATGCGTGCAAGTGTGCACGCCTGTATGCACGCACCAGGGTTTGATGATGTATCACTTTATTATACAGCTCTTCACAATGCTAGTAGAACGCTCCATTGACTTGAATGGGATTTCCCAACATTCTATCGTAAATTATTTTCATGTAATTGCCGCTGCAAACATATAATTACCGCTGTCAATGGCAACGGGTTTTGTGCTTCTGATTTAAGTCTTTCATAACACTTCGCAAGTAGTCCGGTCACTTCGTGCAATGGAACTTTATTCAAAAGTGAAAGCAGACGGTTGATCAGCTGTGTTCTGAAATATGTTGGATTCAAGTTCAGCGTGTGTTGCGAACTATTTGTTTCCAAAAAAGCCACAACGAAACAAATCGTTTTTAAAAATAGTTTTAAAACTAAATAGAACTTAACTTACTTTTTTTCAATGATGTCTGGGTATTCTGCTACTTTTAGCTTTGTAGAATGATGATTTTTCCTAGTGGTGTCTGGGTTGTTTCTCATTGAAAATGTCATTAAGTCATAATAATTCAGTTTATGCATTTTGCTTCTGCAACAGACAAATAAGGAATATTGTCCCAAAATCTTAAGCCAATATTGATTATTGGCCATCCGAAGCCATTAGATATTGATATGAGTGAATATGTACACACGTGTGTACTGGTAGCCCAGTGGTTCTCAAACTTTTTGTCTCGCGACCAAACGTTAGTCAAGTCTCGCAACCCTCTTTCTCTCATAACCCACTGATTTCAAAGCACACATACAGAAACACAGAAAATGTTTTCTTGCAGCTATGTTGACATTGATGTTAACGTCCATGACAGGCTTTGGTGTATTATCAGAGATGGTTGATAAAGTTAAAATAAAGTATCTTTGGATTATTTTTTAATTGTTATACCTCTTGGTGATGCTCTTGAACTTTTCAAAAATTAGCACACCTAAATTAGCACACCTTTGAAGTAGTTCCATTTTTATGGCTGTATTCTGCTCGTATATCAATGTGCACTCTGTGTGGGCCCATGCAAACACACACATGTAGACACATGCACTCTGCTGCTCTCATGTGCGTGTGTGAGCGCGAGTGCATATGTGTGCTTGTGTGGGCACACACTCTCTTCTCTCGCGTGTATGTGTGTGTGTGTGTGTGTGTGTGTGTGTGTTTTGTGTGTCAGTGTGGGAACACTGTACACTGGGATTCTACTAAGCGTGGGCTCAGCACAGCTCGTGCCCCGACATACTCACAGCGTTCATTAATGAGGTTTTCTGCAGACCTGGCAGCCTGGTCCACTGGCCCCATTATTGTGGAGTCTTTGTGGGGCCTGATTGGGTCGCCTGAGCCCTGCCAACACTCCGCTCATCCAGACCTCCACCCCCCCAGAACACAAACTAATGGAAGTTACTGTAAGTTACTTAAAGAGAGGCCAGAAGGTCATAAACGTGCATTCGAAATCAAACTGTGCGTGTGTGTATGTTTGTGTGTGTGTGCGTTTGTGTGCGTCTGTGTGTGTTTGTGGGTGGGTGGGTGTGTGTGTGTGTGTCTTAGTGTGTGTCCTTGTGTGTGAGCCAGATTAGAGTAACTTGAAGCCTGCAACCCATTAATATCTGATCCATTAATGCAATGATTCATCATGGAGACACGTCTCCTGTTAAACACGCTCAGTTATTGATCTCTGCGTGTCGCTCTAGCATGTGTTGAAACAAAGAGCCTTTTACATCAGGAGTGTTCGGCCAGCTCCTTTCAGTTCTCCCTCTCTCCCTCTCCCTCTCCCTCTCTTTCTTTCACTCTCTGTCACAGTCTTGCCGCACACTCTCACACTTGGGACAAAATTACGCATAGACACATTCACCCTTACACACACACACACACACACACACACATCCTTATACAGACACACACTCACACTTACCAGCACACTCGCACACACACTTTGGCAGACGCGTGGACACATTCACCCTTACACACACACCCACACCCACACCCGTACTTATAGGTACACTCATACACACACATATACACTTTGGCAGACACATGGACATATTCACCCTTATTCACACACACACACACACACACACACACACACACCCGTACTTATAGGTACATTCATATATACACACACACACACACACACACACATACTTATAGGTACACACACACACACACACACACACACACACACCCATACTTTTAGGTACACACACACACACACACACACACACACACACACACACGCACACGCACACACACACACACTTTGGCAGACGCGTGGGGCCTTACGTCACTCTCCCTGACTCTGCTCCCTCCGTCCACCCCTGTGCTTGCTGCAGCGACAGTCTGGACGTGCAGCTGTCCCGATGGCCTCGCTCCCCCTCTCGCTCCCCCTCTCGCTCCCCCTCTCCCTCCGGGCCGACAAACACACCAGCTTAGACAAACACCGGCAATAATGCGAGGAAGTGACTCAGCTGGCTCGCCTCGCACCACGCCAGTGCTTTTTCAAGTGCCCTTGATATCAGCCCCTTGTCTTGATTAGAGCCCTCGTTTGAAAACCGGCAACTGTCTCTGTTTCCGCAGCTCGAGGTTGTTTGTCTTGTAGGGGGCACTGTTTTCTCAATGTGTGGAGCCAGGCAGTGGTGGTTAAGTTAAGGTGAGCATCTGCAACTGTTTTGAGTTTGTTTGTTTTCTTTTCCACCCTATGTGGTAGTGACTTCACGTCCGAACGTATCCATTTAATGTAAAAAAATTACTTGAATTTGTAATTTGGATTGTTTGATTATGTCAAGCTCTCAGTCAGTCTCAAGTCACATGGTGGTGGCAAGTGTTCCCATTGCACAATTGGTACACGTGTGGGAAGGTGAGAGCCTGCTCATCCCCCCCAGAACCTCAATTCAGCAGGCCTGTGTGTGTGTGTGTGTGTGTGTGTGTGGGGGGGGGGGGTGTCCAGTCAGTGTGTGTGTGTGTGTGTGTGTGTGTGTGTGTGTGTGTGTGTGTGTGTGTGTGTGGGGGGGATGTCCAGGGCTGCCCGGAGTCGTGCCGCTGCTTCTCTACCGTAAACACAGCTGTTTTATGGACCTCTCAAGACCAGTAGGAGAGCTACTGAGCCCACAGATGAGGTTAAGTGCGTGGAGTTTTATTCCCCATGGCCCATGGGGAACTTGTAAAACGCACCGATGCCGGCTACGTTTCTCCAGTGTTACAGCTTCTCTTTGAAACACGTACGCATTGTGAGTTAATTTTGCTTGTGCTAAAGTTGATTTATCTTTGTATACACAGATATGCTGTTATTTGGCCTTCATGAGATTGTAATGCATTTATTCCCGTGCAGCTGATCACTGTTTCTACTTTCCAGCATGCCTCCTAACTGCTGCAAGTGGTTTAAATGCTTTCATCTCTGGAGTTATTTTTAAAAACCTCATATTTCTTCCGTGGGGTTTCCAAAAAAATGAGTTGTTTTTGTGTGAGCGTGCTTTCAATTTAGGCACCCTCTCTCAGTCCCCCTTCCTTCAGCCAAAAACCAAAAACAGCTTTGTTTTTGCAACTATAGCGCAAATTACATTCCCAAAACCCCAGGTCAGCTCAGAGATCTTGCCTAATTGGCCATTAGCTGTGCTACTGTAGCCAATCAGGTGGATTTATGGAGTGCATATCTGAATAAGGTAGAATTGGTAGGTAGAATTGTTGAAGGTAGGTAGAAAGTGGTTTTGTTTGTTGATGTGCACTTCCAGGTGTGCAGAGTCAGCTTCATTTTCCTATTCTCTTACGTATCTTTTACTCTTTTCTTTCCTCTTTTCTCTATCCTCTCTCTCTCTTTTCTCTTCTCTTCTATCCTCGCTCTCTCTCGCTCTCTCTCTCTCTCTCTCTCTCCCTCTCTCTCTCTCTCTCTCTCTCTCTCTCTCTCTCTCTCTCTCTCTCTCTCTCTCCCCTTCGGAGCCTGCTGTTATTGTTACTCATAGGAGGCAGCTGCAGGCCGTGTGCCTTTTTGTTTTCTTTAAAAGGTTGGCAGAGGCTGCACCACCTTCTTCACTGGCACATCCGGACTTAGTGTGCGTGTGTGTGTGTGTGTTTATGCACTGTCTTCATAATTACATTTATCTGGGAGAGTTTAACATTTATTTAGATTTTGCTTTAAAACCACCCACTCCCCCCTCCCAGTCGAGTATTGATTTTGCTCTCATTATTTGGAATTTGTTTGCATAAGGGTTCTCCTTATGTTCAATCTTACTGTATTTGGTTACACGACATGTAACGGGAATATTTCAAATTTGCCAGTTGAATAAGACCCGAAACAAAGGCCCATTTCCATGTTTTGTTGTGTGTGTGTGTGTGTGTGTGTGTGTGTGTGTGGGGGAGACTGTTCCTCTTCCTTGATTGAGAGAAATTGTCAGTCCGGAGGCGCGGGCTACAGAAAGCAGATGTTGGCTTCCCTTCCCTGTGTCCATAACCCTGAAAGCACCATGACAGTGCGGGCCTGGTATTGCAGCCCTGCAAACAGTACAGCACGGGTCGACTGCACTTAACACAGTCGAAGCTGAGTGTTCTCTTTAAAAATAAAAGAGTTTAAAAATTCCGTAGCTCTATCATTCTGCCCTCTGTGTTTCACTCTATTTCTGTCGTCAGTGGCCTCTGCATTCATTTCATCTTCATCATGAAGACCTGGTCCAGATGCCTAATTGCTATGCTTTCTGGTCTGTTCAGTGCACCCATCTAAAGTCAACTTAAATCATAAAATAAGTACACTTAAAATGCTCAGTTAACATTGCTTTAACTGCTGTCATTAGTCATTAGTCTGGCATTAAGGTTCCACATTTTTAAGTTCCAAAGTATTTATGGTTCAGAGTTGTGTAGTGCTTTGGGTGTTTTCTGTACAGGCACACAAAACATGCACACACAACATGTTTAATCATTTCCCTTTGAGTAGATAGAAAAATACTAATCTACTCAACATTTCATAATGAAACTGTAATGTATCAATAATGCATTATAATAATCATTAACACTCAATTTTAAGGTGATACTTGGTAAATAAGGACTGTAATGTATTCTTGCCTCAGAGTTTTTACAGCCTGATTTGTCCATTGAATGTTGTGGGAGGTTTGTTGTTTCTGTCTGTTAAGGATTTGCCTTGTAAATGTCCACCGTATTTAAACTTGACAGAACTAACACTTCATGTGAAAAAAAGATCTACCGGCAATATCTGTTAACTACTGTAGTTGTTGTTGAATAGTGCCTGCCACTTAAAGGCAGTTGATTTTACTGATAACTAGTTCCCAAATATGAGAGATCTGCAGAAATGTTGTGTGGTGTACAACCATGGTCTAAATGTGCAACACATACTTAACATTTTAGAAATTGTGTTTAATTGGTGCTAAATCCACATTTTGACACATTCATCTCTGAGCGGTGGAAGCAGTAAATACATTTTGATTTAAATGCCATTTCATGGGAATTGAAAAGTAGATGGTTAGAGATGGATGTGAAATTACAAATAGTGGTAAATTATGAAATAGTTTGGTTAATGGAATGATGATTTGATTGAAAAAGTTATGATGTGATGAAAACAGTCACGTCCCATCATTCGCAATGCAAAATTGCCATTTACCATTCAAGCGAAGCGGCCTTGAGGGTGGAAGTAATTTATTGTTTTAAATGGAGGTGATGAAAATGCATGCGTCTGATCTTTTATATGCTAAAGATTGAGTTCTGACTTGATGGCAATTACACAGTCAACCACATATGCAAAAACTGCATTTTGCGGCTTTCATCCAAACACAATGCATAAATCACATTTGGAAGTTGTCATCCAAATAATTTCCCCGTGGGGGGAAGACGCTTGGGAACAGAAGCAGGTCGGTGGTAGGCTTAGATCTGGTGACCCCTCTTAATTAAACCTGGAAGTTTTGTTTTCCGTTCTCCCGGTTCCTCCTGGGAACCCTGAAATCCAGAGCTACGTCCTGGAACAGGTGTGGCGTCGCCCCTCGCCATCTCTGGCAATCCTCAGAGCTCCGCAGCCTGCCCAGAAATATGGGTGGATAATCACGGGAGGGATCGATTGGGGAGAATACTTCTACATTTGCGAAACGTGACTTGGCACTATCAAGGCAGATAGGAATCATGTGCTCATTCTAATATGAACCACATTGGCTGCACAGAAGAAAAAAACATCATAACGTCGTCACCATAACTTTCTGGGGTGTTATTCGTGTCGGCAACATGTTTGTTTGAAATCTCGATGACTGATTACTGTTTGTTCTGTGTAACGTCCAGCTTGAGGGGGTCACAGTGCAACAAAGAGCTGATGATACTGGTTCCTGTAAGACACGCATTTCCTGGCTCAGTATTGATGTGTCTCTTACAAAGTTAGCTCTGGGAGATGTGATGGGAAGAGAGGTGAGGTCGCCTCCGGTTGTTACTCTTGTGTCCTGGCAGCCTGCCGCCCACGCAAGAGTGATGGCAACAGGTGTGTGAAAGTGACAAGTCTGGAGTTCGTTTTTTTTTTGCAGCCTAAGTTTTGTAGCCTGAGGTTCTGACGTTACTCAGACAAGCATCGTGAGTTCTAGTCCTCAGTCTGCTCTGGGCTTTCGGCAGTGGATTTTATTTCAAGGGGCATATGATTTTTTTTTTTATTCTTTTTTTCTTCGCTCTTTCTTTCCCCCCATTCTTTAATTTGTTTAGAGAGGATTACTCCAGTCGCATTTGGCTTTGCCATTAGTCGGCCCCCTCTCAGTCTCCCTCCCTGTTCCTTGGCTTTCATCACCAAAGATTTCCCATGTTGATATCCCCGTGTCATCCGAAACGCTCTTTCTCCCCCCCTTGGTCCTAAAACCCTAGGCCCGCGTGGAGTATAGTGTTAGTTTCAGAAGCAATTTACATATCTAGCATGAAATCAAACAGCTGAAATAAGACAAGCAGGGCAGAGACCGAAAAAGGGAGAACATGAAGTAATGAGAGGGAGGGAGAGAGTGAGAAAGAAAGAGAGAGAGAGAGAGATGGAGATGGAAAGAGCAAGCTTCTGGCAAGGTCCCAGCCACAGAGGCAGTTACGAATCTACTTTCTCCACTATGCTTTTTTTGTTGCTGTCCTTGGCTGTTAAGCGCTTCAGGAACACGCATCTTAAGTGTTCTTTCAAGTCACCCCTTCCAGACACCCACAGACAGACACCCACCCACGCCTCGGACACCCACTCACGCACGCCTCGGCAGTTTTGGTGTCGTGCATGTATACAGTTGGGAGGTCACAAAGAAATATCAACCTTTTTTTTTTTTTAAGTGTGTTTTGGGGGGTGGGGATTAAATCCAGCCAAAGTATGTTTTGGCATTCATCCCTGGGCTGTGTAAAGTAAAGGTTTTCATAAGGCCCTTGCCCGATTTGGTTTATCCTGCTGCCTGGCATGGCACACCATGACTTTTTTTTTTCCCCCTTCGAGTTTCTCGGGGGTCTTGAAAGGGCCTCTTTGATTTCTTTGATGCCTTGCAGTTGGCGGAAGAAGTCAGCAAGACTTCCATTCGAGTAAACCCTGAACGACAGAGAATCCTCGACCTTGAGTCATTAAATATCATGTTTAAGTCGAGGGAAAGGCACACCATGATTTCGCTCAGATAGCTCAGTTGGCTTTGTGGTTATCTGGGGATCTGTCGCTGGCCTGAGTAGACCCCGTCCTGAGCAAAAGTTGTTTGACATTTTCCAAACATAAAACAAGGGCATGTTTGAAGCGATTGGAAAGGGCATCGCTTACTTGTGGCAGCAAACCAAGGAGTCCACCCTCTGCCCAAGAATATGAAGAGGCAGTGTAAAACTCTCCTTATTATCATCGTCATGAGTTATTCCTGTGTGTGTGTGTGTGTGTGTGTGTGTGTGTGTGTGTGTGTGTGTGTGTGTGTGTGTTAATCTCCTCTTCTCCCGGGATTGTGTTGCCGGAGTGATGGGAAAAGCTATTTGGCCTGGGAGATAGTGGGGACCGTGTGAGGAGAGGAATCCGCTGCGCACCTTCTGTGGAATGTGTCTGTTTACAAGGCTGAGCCCAGCCAGTCAGCTACTGGGCTCGGCGCGATGAGAAGGAGAATGGGAAAGATTGTGTGTGTGTGTGTGTGTGTGTGTTTCCGTGTTTCCGTGTGTGTGTATACATGTCTCGCCTGCATGATAGAAAGAAAGAGACAGACATACAGAGAGTGAGGGAGTAGAATGTGGAGAGATTCCTACTTGGGATGCACCCAGCAAGATTCACGTGATGAATTCAAGTGATTATCTTCACCATATCCTCAATTCACCTGTACGAAATGTTCAGATGAAAGTGCTGTCGTTGAAGTAATCATAGTGAGGAAAACGCAAACACATAGATGTGTAGAGAAGTACGTTTAGCGTAATATTTAACAGGGGCAGGGGGAGTTTCATGTAATTTACCACTGTTAGATAACGTCTCTCCTGGCTGCACTGATAGACTGCTGCTGCAGCAGCATGAGTGGGTTCACTGAGGTGGACTGACTCCTTGTGAAGTGTGTGTTGACCACCACTCTGACCAAACCTGATTGCAGTAATGGGGCCCGCTGGACCCACGCTGGGTCTGAAAAGTCTGGCCTTGTGAAGACGATGACCTGGTTAGTGAGCGGGCAAACGAAATGTGAATTCCTTGGGCCGAATGATCGTGGAGAATAGGGCCTCATGTAAATTGAGAGGGAGCATTCCTTGGAAAGATATCAGAGTGCATTTCTTTCTTTTCGTATTTTAAATAGTTCTCTTGAGTGTTGATATCACATTTGCACATGAATTAATGAATGACTTTCTTTTTGTTTTAAGACAGACTTGTTTTCCCTCTCTCACTCGCTTGGCAAAATGTGTAGCTTGCTTCATGTAACGACCATCTAGAGGATTTCCTGAACCATTTTTACTAGTCACGTGTAAAACATAATCATATCGTAATTATTTGTTCCTTCTGAAAGAGGAAAAAACAGCACCGCGGTGAGGCGGGATTTATTTTCTTGTCAAATGCTAATGATGCTCCTTTCCTCTCTCTCTAATACGGACCACATGCTTCCTGTGGTAAATGGTTACATACGTACATATCTTGAATGCACAGAGAGAGAGAAGGGGGGAGGAGGGGGGGGAGGAGGAGTGCAGAGAGAGCAAGAGGCCTCCATAAAAAAGTGATGTTGATGCACAGTGTCACAGGATTATGGATTCTTACCTTACATCACTCTTTAATCCCCTCGGTGTGGAGGTTTGAAGGAAATGTTGACGCCGTGGCTGTGGTCAGCGTTGAGTTAAACTATAGCCTCTCTGGCAGTCAGGCCGTTGTTTTTAAGATTATTGCCAGAGGATATAGCAAATGACCACATTTCTTGAGTGTGTGTGTTTTTTTTTTAAAAAAAAAGATGGCCATAAAATAGGCTGTTCAGTGTTCATTTGCAAGTACATCGGTAACAAAAAAAAATCGGTAACAAAATTCACCAACCAGGAAAAAAACTCCAATGGCTGTTACCTAAAATAAATCTTTATTTTATACTCTCATTTCAGAAGTTATATATTTCTTTCCACACTGACCCTGTGTTTCTCAAAGCGAGTTCTGTGGCTAATGATGGAAGTGTCCACTTCACTCTCACCATGAAGCCTTCCGCCAGTCCACTCCTCTTGTCATCACCTCCCCACACCTCCATTAATTGGCGATGCGAACCATATGTTCCCATGGCACTCAACAAACTCCTGTTTCGGCAGCCCCCTGCGACGCCCGCCGGTGACCCAGTGCCCAGCGACCACATCGCTATTGGGGAACTTGCCCGCTGTTAGAGCCTCTGCCAATCTTGCCCCCCCCCCCCCACACACACACACAGTTTTTTGAAAGGGGGCTTTGAGCACCCCTGCCAGTGTCTGCAATCTTCATGTCGACCCCTTGTGACCTTATTAACAGTGATAGAGTCGCTTCGGGGTCTCCAGTGACCTGAGGGCCGGGGAGGGGGTGCTGGGGGTCAATATAGACTGGCAATGGTGGGGTAGTGGAGGGATGGGGATGTAGGGGGGTCAAGGTGACTGAGGCTGGGGTGCAACCATTAGGCACGGGACGTCCTGAGAGGTGGCTTTTGAAAACCCTAGGAAGCATGTCACAGACGCCTTCTCCTTCCTCTCTCCTTTCTCCCCCAATTAAGGTGACGACTGGCACGGCAACACTGGGCCCAGTATTCATAAAGACAAGCATTTTCTGAGCGCGCATACGTGTGTGTGTGTGTGGTGTGTGTATGTGTGCATTAGTCTGTGCACGCGTGTATGTGTGAACGTTTGTGTATTTTGGTCGGCTGGTTTGTTTGTCCTGGCCCTCTTGTCATGTGGAATGACACGTTGTGGGCGACTGCTGTTTACGTTTATTCTTCTTGTGGCTTTTCCATATCACTTGCATGGAGGCAAATAGCATTTCGAGTCAAAGAGTAAGACAGCATGGGTTCACCAACACTTCACTTAAGGAGTCGTAAACTTTCTGTGCTGCCAAGTTTAGAGAGCAGACTAGTTTATTATCCGAAGAGGCAACCCTGAGGAATGATTAGTTTACCAGAGTAAGATGCTCATGTAATTTCACTTGTGGATTCATGCATGCCGAACAACACACTCAATCACACACATACACACACACACAGAGAGACAATAACTGTTTTCAGACATGTCCTCCGCACTATATGCGGATCTTTGTCAAACGGATGTCCGACCCTTTCAGATGATTCAGATATGATGCTTACATGCGGACATTATGCGGACATGATGTGTGAACGACACCGACGCACATGAACAGAATCTCTGCATGTTCTTCGCTTCATTCAGACATGAGCTCATTTACATAATGTCTGTCCGAAATGCTAGGAGGGGAGTAGTGTAAGAGCCGCCTAAGTTTGGAGTTCCAAATGTGGGGACATATGTTGTTCAGATATACGGCCCAACCGCTTTATGATCCGCAGAACATGCAGTCTTACACCTAAGTCTGAAAGCAGCTACAGACGCACAGACACAGACACACACACTGGTACAGGTTTGTGTAAACATCTTTTTTTCTGTGATGGATGTTAAATGCTGGTATTTCTCTCTTTTTTCCCTGTACAGCTGATTTGTTGAAGACTTTGGCAACTGGAGCGCATGAATAGCACTGCTCATCTGGCCAGAGATTCCACTGGTAAGTGCTCCTTTTCCATTCATCTCTGTGACACGCTAGCGAGACATAAAGCACCGCGCTAGCTTAAATATGTTTGCTTTGACATACTTATGTCTGAGCCGAGGCGTGGATTTTTCTCAACGTGTTTGTCAAACACACTTTTTTTCTTCTTCTCAAACACTTTCCAGTGCAGATCAGTCATGAAACGCCTGTCTTGGTCGTCCACACTCCCTCCGTATGTCTCTCTCTTTCTCCTGTCTTCCTCTCTCTCTCTCTCTCTCTCTCTCTCACACACTCCCTCTCTCTGTCTTCCAGACATTTACTGTCACTAGTTCAAATACACATACGCCACTCAGGATGAGACCATTTCGAGTAAGTCATTTTGGACCATTTCCTGGTAAATTTGGAGTGTCTGTTCAAAGTGGACCTCATTGGGATGGGACCGAACAGACAGTGGAAGGGAAGGTGAGGGGGGGGGAGTGTGAGGGAACAAAGTCGTCATACTTGTGGCGGACTCGCTGGTAAACATAGCTGGGATTCCATACAGCTGTGGTAGACGGTCAGGCTCACGGCACTTGGCCTGGTCTTCAGTGTCATGGTATTGTCACAATACCAAAATTATGACTTTGACACAGTACCTTGCCTATGTATCTCGATACCAATACTGAAACAATACCATGGTAAAAAAAAAAAAAAAACTTCAAACATTATTAATAGAAAGTAATAGAATAGGCCTAGACGATAGAACATGGAACTTTTTAAAATTCTTTTTATTTTTTTTTACTGATAACAACTATGGCTTTTATTTAGACCTGATTAAAGCACCATTGCAACACAATTGCACAACCTTCCATGGTCAGGGCCTCTTTTTTTGACCCCAGTCAACCAGCCTGTGACGGCCAGAAGACCCCAGAGTGCTGTCTGTATGGGGCATGCCTTCCCCACCATACTGTTCCAGCAGAAGGACAATGTTACACATTCCATCAGTCATAGGAAAGCCAATAAGGCACAATATAGGACATGACATACATGTACTTTTTAGTTAAATCTATTTACAGGGATGATGCATCAATGTGAGGCATGATGCAATTTCTTTTCTCAGCATAGTGACACAAGATAAGCCTTTGATGCAGGTATTTAACAAAAACAGAAATGTGTAGGTTCACAATCATGGTGAGCGCTTGGCATTTTTCACACACAGGCCTGTGTATTCCAAAATATGTCATAATATTCCAACATTATATGTTATTATTAATGGCTAGACTTAGGAGCACCTTGACAACTGGAAAAAAAGAAAAAAGAACTAAAAATACTTTCTTGGCACAAAATGCACCTTTTAGTCATTTTTATCCACAAATTGGTGTTTCATTTTAAATCTAAACCACTTCCACAACTCATATTAGCAGAAGTATACTATGGACAGAAAATGTGACCAAATCAGGCCATTTTGTAACACAAAAAAGTGTAGTGAACACATAATGTGCCTTTGATGCAGGTATTTAACAAAACAGAAATGCCACAAAGTTGCCGAGCACAAGAACACAGCAAGATGGATCTGCGATAGAGATAGTTTACCTTTGAAGAAACATAATCCTTCCATGAATGACAAAGATGTATCAAAATATGCTTGGCTAAGGTTAAACTGTTGCAACACAGGCGCTATGAGAAAAAAAAAAGAGACTTTAAAAAAAAAAAAACCCTGAATGAAACGTGGAAGTCAGTCAGATACACAAAACAATACACGCTCCACTGCCTGAAGGCATTGCACACAAGCCATTCAGGAAGTGTTAAGTTCTAGTATTATCAACTCAAACAGTACACAGGAAATTTTGCCAGAAATTAGCAATAGTTGCTAAACGACGGTATGCCACTTTCAAACCACTCTGTAGTTCACCCAAAACATTTTTTGACACACTAGTTATTATTCTGATACTTGATCTCCTCCATGCCCTCATCTCCCCTGTTTCCAGCCCCCATCCTTTGCTCGTGTCTTAAACGTGTTCAAACAGGCGCTGTAAGGCCTTTTTGTTTTCCTTTCACTGTGACGGGGTCAGTCGGAGCAGTGAGCTGAAGTGTGACCTATAAACTTAGTGCCGACTCCCTCTCCCTTCCTCCCTCTCTCTCTCTCCCTTCCTCCCTCTCTCTCTCTCACTTACTCTCTCTCCTGCTCTCTCTCGATCACTCTCTCTCTCTCTCACTCACTCACTCACTCACTCACACTCTCTCTCATTCTCTCACTCTCTCTCGTGCTCTCTCTCTCCCTTCCTCCCTCTCTCTCTATCTCTCTCTCTCACTCTCTATCTCTCTCTCACACTCTCTTGCTCGCTCTCTCTCTCTCTCTCTCTCTCTCTCTCTCTCTCTCTCTCTCTCTATCAAATTCAAATTCAAAAGGAGCTTTATTAGCATGACCATAACGTTGTACAGTATTGCCAAAGCATTTGGGTCAAATACATCAAATGGGGAGGGGAAGAGGAAACACACAAATAAAACAGAATAATGATAATTGTACACAAATATGAATTATGAACTATGGCAATGGAAAAGGGTGTGTGTGTCTGCATGTTTGTGTGGGCTTGTGTGTCTGTGTCTGTGTCTGTGTCTGTGTGTATGTATGAGTGTATGTTCATATTTAGGTAGTGTAAGTTTTACATCAGCAGGTCCTTTCATTCTGGCAGGAATATATGTATTGAGCGGCAAGGAGGAGGCATTTCTCTTTCTCTCCAGTGAGGAATGAAAGCCTCTCCTCATCGCCGCTTGCAGGGAATTCAGGGAGGACATTTGTCATCTTTTCAAAATAAGTTCCCCTAATGTTAACATATTTTGTGCACTGTGTCAGGAAGTGTATCTCTGTCTCTACTGTGTTTAGGTCTAGTGTCTTTCTGCAGCCATGTTTGTCTGTGCCTTCCCACTTCTATTGCCAGGCTATGTTCACTGAGTCTGTACTTTGTCAGTGTGGTTCTCAGGTTTTTGTCTTGAATGTGTGTCAGGTAGGGTGCTAGCTGATATTCTCTGTTTAAGGCCAAATAGAATTGTATTTTACTTTGATTTTTGTTTGATTCTTCCAGCCAGGATTATGTAATTTTGTTTAATAGTTTTTTGTAATTTGGTTTATCCTAATTTCAGCTTGTTTTGTGGTTCAGATACTGCGGTGTCAGTGGGGCATTCGTGGTGTGTGTGGAGGGTCTGATGAGATCAAACTCAGCACCACAGCTTAGTTAGGGACATTTTTCTTGTTCATCTCCTGGTATTGGAAGGGCTTTTATAATGGAATGAGCAGGGGTCACTACTTTCATCAGGTGTTTCAGAATTTGATCGCTTCTTTTCTGTTTTTTTTTTAGAATTAAAGGATATTGGCCTAGTTCAGCTCTGCAGGCATTGTGTGTGGCACATCTGTGTACTTTAAGATGAATTTGCAAAACTCTGTATGGAGGGGTTTCAATAGGGTGTTTTTCCCATTGATTGAAATCTTGGTTTGTAGTAGACCCCAATAATATCACCACAATAGAGGGCACATATCTATCTCTCACACTCTCCTGCTCTCTCTCTCTCTCTCTCTCTCTCTCTCTCTCTCACTCCTCACTCACTCACTCCCTCTCTCTCATTCTCTCCTCTCTCTCGTGCTCTCTCTCTCCCTTCCTCCTCTCTCTCTCTCTCTCTCTCTCCTCTCTATCTCTCTCTCACACTCTCTTGCTCGCTCTCTCTCTCTCTCTCTCTCTCTCTCTCTCTCTCTCTCTCTCTCTCTCTCAAATTCAAATTCAAAAGGAGCTTTATTAGCATGACCATAACGTTGTACAGTATTGCCAAAGCATTTGGGTCAAATACATCAAATGGGAGGGAAGAGGAAACACACAAATAAAACAGAATAATGATAATTGTACACAAATATGAATTATGAACTATGGCAATGGAAAAGGGTGTGTGTGTCTGCATGTTTGTGTGGGCTTGTGTGTCTGTGTCTGTGTCTGTGTCTGTGTGTATGTATGAGTGTATGTTCATATTTAGGTAGTGTAAGTTTTACATCAGCAGGTCCTTTCATTCTGGCAGGAATATATGTATTGAGCGGCAAGGAGGAGGCATTTCTCTTTCTCTCCAGTGAGGAATGAAAGCCTCTCCTCATCGCTCGCTTGCAGGAATTCAGGGAGGACATTTGTCATCTTTTCAAAATAAGTTCTTCTAATGTTAACATATTTTGTGCACTGTGTCAGGAAGTGTATCTCTGTCTCTACTGTGTTTAGGTCACAGTGGTGGCACAGTCTAGTGTCTTTCTGCAGCCATGTTTGTCTGTGCCTTCCCACTTCTATTGCCAGGCTATGTTCACTGAGTCTGTACTTTGTCAGTGTGGTTCTCAGGTTTTTGTCTTGAATGTGTGTCAGGTAGGGTGCTAGCTGATATTCTCTGTTTAAGGCCAAATAGAATTGTATTTTACTTTGATTTTTTGTTTGATTCTTCCAGCGGATTATGTAATTTTGTTTAATAGTTTTTGTAATTTGGTTTATCCTAATTTCAGTTGCTTTGTGGTTCAGATACTGCGGTGTCAGTGGGGCATTCGTGTGTGTGGAGTGGTCTGATGAGATCAAACTCAGCACCAGCTTAGTTAGGGGACATTTTTCTTTGTTCATCTCCTGGTATTGAAGGGCTTTATAATGGAATGAGCAGGGGTCACTACTTATCAGGTGTTTCCAGAATTTGATCGCTCTTTTCTGTTTTTTTAGAATTAAAGGATATTGGCCTAGTTCAGCTCTGCAGGCATTGTGTGTGGCACATCTGTGTACTTTTAAGATGAATTTGCAAAACTCTGTATGGAGGGTTTCAATAGGGTGTTTTTCCCATTGATTGAAATCTTGGTTTGTAAGTAGACCCCACACATCACTACAATAGAGGGCACATATCTATCTCTCTCACACTCTCCTGCTCTCTCTCTCTCTCTCTCTCTCTCTCTCTGGCCTGCTGCACCTGCAGACTTTCCCACAGGTCCACCAAGTCACTCCGCACTCACGATAAACACAGCGACAAACACGACCGAGCGACTGAGCACACCAGCCCACACGTCAAACAGATCCTTGTGCCAACGTTTCTTACCTGAGGTCTCTGGGTTCACGAGCAGAAGAAGAAAGACCTGCCCGTGTGCACATCTTTGTTTGTGAAAGAGAAAACAAACAGGAATGTTTTGTCCGGTTGAGGTCCACTTTGTGTGTCACACAACACAACAACAACACACAATCTGATTTCAGGTGCTTTGACCACAAATGTGTGTGCTGTGGTGGTGGTGGTGGTGGTGGTGACGGCGACGATTCTGATTAGTCAAGTTCAGCTGCGTCTTGTCACATTCTGGCCGCCTCCAGAGGTCAGAGGTGACCGACTGAGACAAAAGCCCTGTAGCACACCTTTACAGGCCAGCTGCAGCGATTTTGTTTTTAATGAGGCCCTCATAAGAAAGGCCTGGCTTGAGGGGACTCAGGATGAAGCACGGTGGGTGGGGTGGGGTGGGGGGCAGTGCTGCCTCCCAGAGTCTAAGTATCGCTGCAAGGGAACCAAACAGCTGTGTTGACTGTCTAGTCTCAGGCAAATGATTATAAACTACAACTCACAGGCAGGCAGGCCGGCGTGTTCTTTAAGGCGACTTGGCTTTGATCATGCGGCGTTGTAAATGGCGCGATCACCTAGGGCTTCAGATAATGTGGCCCGTTTTATTGGCTTAATGAGTGGGTTGAAATGTTTGCCTACGACGTGCTCCGAGCGCTTCTCTCGCAGCCTTTTTTCTTGTGTTTTTTTTGGCACAGGGTCTCGATTCAGTTGAGTCCCGTGAAAGGGAGAGAGAGATGCTAACACTGCTGTTGTTTGTTAGTGTTGTTGTTGCTCTTCCAATAGCACCTGTTATCGTGACGTCTCTGCTGGGGCTAATTAGTAACGTTAGTCACACATGGATCTTTGTTTCTTTCTGTTCCCTCCTCTCTCCCACCCCTTCATTCCAGCCCCCCCTCCACCCCCTGTATCACCAAGCATGAATGGAAAGCACAAAAACATTTTGATGGAGTGACTGAAGGGTCCCATCTGTGTTTGGCACCCATGCACCAAGCCTGTGGAAGAACACTCCCGCATGCGTGCGTGCGTGCGTGTGTGTGTGTTTGCTCAGCAGAGACGGCCTTCTTGCGTCTGGAGGCCCTGTGTGTGTGAGGGGGGGTTTTCAGTCATCAGACGTGAGGCATGTGAAGGACTGTAACACAATGGTGGACTCTATAGAGCACGGAGAACATGGAGAGAATCCACACAAGAACATCTCTTCCTCATTCGTCTGTCAGGGTCTTTCGGTTCCTTTGGCATCAAGTGTGCTTGAACAGCTTCCTGCGTCAATACATTTTATTTTCAACCCTGTTATTTCAGTTTTTTTTATATACTCGTTAAGTGTGTGAAAGAGTGAACTGTTGGCCATCTCATTGCCACCCGTTCTCCAAACGTATCCGGATGAAATTAAGTCCAGTGCATTCCAGTGTATCTATCTGTTGGGTGAGGGTAAAGGGATGGGAAGACCTCATTCGTCCACATTGCTGTTTTGAAGTGATTTTGCTCTTTTGTCATGGATGTCTGCTGGTGGTCCATACAACTGCCCCCCACCCCCCTTCACAAAACTACTTTACTTTGAAAGGGGTAATTGATGATTGAAGATGCAAAGACCCTGGGCTTGATGGTAGGAAGATGCGGTACGTCTGTGACCCCTTCAGTACAAAGAGGTCTCCTCATGGCGTCCATGGAAAGCTGGGAAGTGCAAATATTTATCTGGCTTTGCAACAATGGCTGACCAGTGGATGAATGGCACTCGCACCAGATCTCATTTGGCGAGAGCAGAGAGTGGTGGTGGTGGTGGTGGTGGTAGGAGGGGGAACCCTCCCCACAAAGAAGAAAAAAATATCCAGAAGATAGACTTACAGAAAAGACCCAATTAGCAGTTTTATACGTGGTCAAGTATTAGCTCTCCATAAATGTGGCAAAATTTAGATCGGGTTTTATGTGTTTGTTTAAAGGATCTTGCACATTACGAGACCATTGTTAAATCTTTTTTCCCCACTTGGAGTTGAGCTCTGTGGAAAACCACTTAAACTCCATCATAACACAAATCATTCTCTCTTTCCTCCCTTACTTCCCCACCTCCACAGTGCCACGTTTGTGTCAAAGACTCGTTTTTTGAACGTTTGTGTCAGAGACTCGTTTTTTGAACGTTTGTGTCAGAGACTCGTTTTTTGAACGTTTGTGTCAAAGACTCGTTTTTTTAACAAACCTCTCCACTCTCTCCCTCTCTCTGTCGTTCTCTGTCTCCCACTCTTACTTTCTTTCATTCTAGCGTAAGATTTGTCACTCGTAAACCTTTGTACAATACTGCACACATATATTCAGAATGACGCACGTTGTGTGAGGGTTTGGGCGTAAACGAGCGTTTCGTTGTTCTTCTCCACACTCTGCCGTTCGGTGAGTGGCGTTAGCAAGCTGGCCCACGGCGAGGATACTTCCCGACCCCACCCACCCACCCCCGATCGGCCGAATCTGAGACTCGTTAGCCACATCCAACGGTGCTGATTTACTGTAACTTATAAATCCCCATAACTCACTGCCATAATTACTCCTCGTAAGGTGCGAATTCTCCAACAAAGCACTTTGTGCAGTGGGGAATGAATGGCTGGCTGACCTAAAGACTTCATCCTCCCCCTATCCACCCCCCCCTCAAACTCCCCTATCCCACCCCACCCTCAACTTGGTTCCTGCTTCCCCCTTCCAGAATATTCCGCCTGGCACATTTATGGCTCACACACTCGCTGACATAAGGGAACGGAAAGCCTGAAGGGCCTCGCGGATGAACAAACTGTGTAACAGATCAGCGAGTTATGAGAGCGCTCTGAGACATATTTCTCAATTAAGCACACATGGAAATTATCTTAGGATATATGAGATTTACAGAGGCTACTGTTTTGAAACGGAGAGAGGGAATAGATCATCAGCATGGTGGAGAAACGCTCTGCTTCAGTAAACCTTTTATTCTAGGTGGTAGAACTTTCAAACTGCTGTTTCTATACTGCTTTGTTAGTTCATTCTGTTAGGGTTCTGCTCAGCCCCTCAACCCTAAAAAAAAAAAAAACCTTGCAATTTATATGGTGGATGACAAAAATGTGCCAAGACTTTCTGTTAAGCTGGCCCAGTACTCTGGCTGTGTTGTGCCCTGGCTCTTGCAGCCAGGGCTGAGGCGTGCACCACCTGCATCATTTAAAACTGGGTGCGTGCAGCAGTACTCCCTCATTATAATGCCTTTCGGGACGGCCCGTTGACCCTACCCATGATGTCATTCTGTAAGCCCGTCACTATTAATAACCCGACGCTAATATGGAGTGTGGGATCGATCCAGATTCTTGTATGGAGCTTGTTTTTCTTTTTTCAGGGATCAGGGCTAATGTGTGTGTGTGTGTGGGGGGGATTGGGGGAGTTTTTGTTCACCTTGTTTAATTTTAGAACCTATTTTATGTTTATAAATATTTATGCACACATACAGGCATCCAATAAAAAGCCTGCCTTACGAGAACATGGACGTCACTCCGGGGTTTGTTTATGCCTCAGATATGACATATTGACAGTAGGGTGCCAAAATACTGCACACACACACACACACACACACACACACACACACACACACACACACACACAGACAGACACACACACCGAATTCATATTTTCTGAGCTGCAGACAAAAACCAACCTTCATGTCAAGATGACTGCGTATACTGGGACTGATTTATTGATTTATTGCGGTCCCAACATTCCCAAGGTAGTTCAGTTCCCAAGACTCCTCTCTGATGTGATTCAGTCTCAGTTAATTTGGGGAATAGTAATTACTACTGCCCCCATGTTGCTTCTGGGAGAGGACGTCTGAAAATTGAATGCTGTGAACTGGACGAAACTCCAAACAAATAACATGGTGGATTACTACAAGCATTACTCTTAAACTCGCATTACGTAAGCAATAAGGCCCGAGAGACAGGGCTTTATTACGGATATAAGCCATGGTAAAACACATAGTTAGACCCAACATGAAGCGCAAGTCAAGTTCAGAACTGTATTAACTCATTGAATGCCAAGCTGTTTTCGGGAGCTTTGTCCTAGAGTGCCAGCAATCTAGACCATTGTTGATGATTTTTGTACAGCCACAGCATATTCTGTGTTATAGCTATGAACACATACAATAGCTCGATTAAAAGGTGAGACTTTAAGCTCTCGGTGGGTGCAAACCGTGTATTTCTACACGCTTCTGTTCCTGAGAAATCCCAAGCTAAACAGTGGCTAGTGTTCATCAAAATCGCTGTTTTTTTTCTAGAAATGGAGATATAACGTCTTTCATGAAATATGAAGTGTTGCCTATTACTTACTTGTGTAAACTTTCCGGGAAGTGATCAGCGAGACCTGGCCAGACTGCCACTTAGTGATAGACCCACGAAAATGGCCTGGTTTTGTCCTGACGTGCATGCATCACTGATTCGACCCAAAGCGGCAACCGAGTTATGATAAAATGTCCAGATAAAATGTCCAGATTGTGCGTTTTCATGAGTTTTCGATCGTCATATATTTCATTTCCATTCATCACAGAGTTCCCAAAATCACATATAAGGTGTGTTAGAGTGTCTAGTTTCGTAATTTAAAAAAAAAAAAGCTAAAAACGTAATATTATGTTTTTGGCACTCAATGAGTTAAAAGGTTCTTTCTTCATATAACTCCTTTTCCAAAAAATTTGGGACGGTGTGTAAAATGTACAAAAAAATGTGACGTTATGCACATCACGTAAACCCATATCTATTAACTAAAAGAATATCAACATATCAAATGCTAAAACTTTGACTATTTTATAAAAAACTACATGCTCATTTTGAACTTGATGACAATGGGGTTGAGTATTTAGCATGTTTTGCAAATCATCTACTTGTTTCAATCTACATTATACAATTTGTTACAACTGTTTTGGAAACAGAGTTGTAGCATTGTCTAGATGATCGGGCCTCATGGGTCTAAATCTTTAGACCAGACTGTCCAACTGAAGTTGCAGGTAATCACAAAAATCAATGTTAGTACTTTGGCATTCCAAAAAAAGTATATTAATAAACCAAGGTTAAAGGACAGGACAAACTATCCCTCTCCCCTCCCGTATTTGTGTTGCCTGGACCAGATAGCGTGTTTTGAAACACGGAGCAAGCTGGATGACCGCAAGATAAATAAACAGACGGATGTGAGGAGACACCTGCAATGACTGTCTGGTCTGGGGTTGCTACAGTTTCCCCTTCCTTTTGATATATGATTTGTTGTTGGCTGAAAGGGGCCCGGCGCTTGAGCATTTCAAATGAGGTGTTAAGTGGGTGATGGGTGGGGGTAAGTAGACGGGATGGAGAGCATTCCTCAGCCAATGGCGTCTTTCTTGATGTCTCTTCTATGAGCTGACTGCTCTGCTGGATGGAGACGAGTGGGCAGCTCTGCGCTAATGTGTCAGATGTCCCATTTACAAGAAATACAACTTCATTCGCAATTTACATAGATGCAAACACGCACACACACACACACACACTACACATTCACACACATACATCTACACACACACATACCGGTAAACACACATTCAGACCAGGGTTGTGCACAATTCGAATTGCAATTCTGCTTCTTGTTTGCTACCTCAATTGAAATGCAATTGAAATGCAAGTGAAATTCATGAATTGAATTGGAATTTAAGAGCCAATTTCAATTCAATTCTGGAATTTTGCAGTCAGACAGGCACACACTCTGGAGTCAGAGTTCCAGGACACTGTGTCTTGTGACAGACAGTTGTCCACAGATGCTCGTGCTTTTCAGGACGTGTTTGTCAAAGCTCTCATTCATCATCGGGGCTCGACCGATGCGAGTGCGAGCAAGAGAGAGCGATCGAGTGGCACCCTCGTCTCCTGTTTCTCACGGTGCTACTGGTACACTCCACCCCGCCGGGCAGCCCCCCACCACGACACACCTGACCAGCCTCCTGCTGTCACTCTGATGGATGCAGCGCGGGGCGAGAGGGGGTACGTTTGAAGGAGGCTGGGAAAGAGGCCTTGCTGTTGACATCCCACTTTTTAAAGAGTAAGATATCCTTTTTTTTTTTTTTTTTTTTTTTTTTTTTTTTTTTTTTGAAGAGAGAAAACGTTGACCTTTCTTCCTGTGGTCTTGGCTATGGGGGTTGCATCAGCATCCTTCCTCTCCCTTTTGGCAAGACCCTTTTAGAGACACTGTATGGACCCTTTCAAGAGAGTTCCATTATCAGCATCATAGTTGGCCCCACAAGACTTCCTTTTTAACATTCCATATGTTATCTTAATGCAGAGGAAGTAGATTGGGACCCAAATAGAACGTTCAAGCATTGTTTTTGTTTTTTATTTGTTGAAAGGGTCTATAGGGTTGCAGAGAGGAGGGAAAAGAAAGGTCTGTATCCGGAATAAGGACGGAATTTGATGATATGTTTGCGAGCTCAAGCAGTGGGTGCCGTGCCCACTGTCTGCAACAAATGTCACGCCTGAGACATTTCCTTCGCCCAGTTTGCTTCCCAGTAACCTAGTTTAATTCTCAAATAGTCTCTCTCTCTCTCTCTCTCTCTCTCTCTCTCTCTCTCTCTCTCTCTCTCTCTCTCTCTCTCTCTCGCACACACACACACACACACACACACACACACACAGAGACATACCACATTTACGCTTCCTATCTGTGTTTATCTTGGCATTAGAACACTTGTCCCTTCTCTGGCTCATTGAGCAGCAGGCCTCTTATTGTATTTGGGGGCGACCCTTTGGCAGGCCTATCTCAGTTCACTACTGCTCACTGTGTGATCATGCTTGCACCTATATTTAAAAAGCAGTTTATTTTTTTAGATTACTGCAGAATTGATAACAATTAAAATATCAGTTAAGTGGACCAGGAAAACATTATTGCAGAAAAATCTGGCGGGCCCTTGTTGCATGACTGGCTTATTGTTTTCATTTGACTTTTTCTTCCTTGAATCTTGAGTTTTTTCTTTTTAATGAATCTTGTGCAACCACAGTGTGGTTGGAATGGCCACATCTGGGCAGCCATGCTGTGATGTTGTAAACAAGAGGTAGGAACCTTGCCCAAAGGGGTTTTTCTATTTTCTTTTTGAATAAGGACGGAATTTGATGATATGTTTGCGAGCTCAAGCAGTGGGTGCCGTGCCCACTGTCTGCAACAAATGTCACGCCTGAGACATTTCCTTCGCCCAGTTGCTTCCCAGTAACCTAGTTTAATTCTCAAATAGTCTCTCTCTCTCTCTTTCTCTTTCTCTCTCTCTTTCTCTTTCTCTTTCTCTTTCTCTCTCTCTCTCTCGCACACACAAACACACAGAGACATACCACATTTACGCTTCCTATCTGTGTTTATCTTGGCATTAGAACACTTGTCCCTTCTCTGGCTCATTGAGCAGCAGGCCTCTTGTGTATTTGGGGCGACCCTTTGGCAGGCCTATCTCAGTTCACTACTGCTCACTGTGTGATCATGCTTGCACCTATATTTAAAAGCAGTTTATTTTTTCGATTACTGCAGAATTGATAACAATTAAAATATCAGTTAAGTGGACCAGGAAAACATTATTGCAGAAAAATCTGGCGGGCCCTTGTTGCATTCTCTCTTTCTCTCTCTTTCTTCCTCCTCTCTCACTTTCTTTTCTACCTTCCTCCCTCTCTGTCTGTCTCTCTCTCTTTCACTCTTCCTCCTCCTCCTCTTTCTCTTTCTCTCTCTTTATCTTCCTCCTCTCTCTGTCCCTTTAATATTTTTTTCTTTTTCACGTGTTCACTGAGTCCTGAAATCTTCTCTTCACTCAATTTCTCTCATTACATTTCTCACCCTCTCTCCCAGGCTTGTTGAGTTTAATTAAAAGGATTTCAGGAAATATGGCTTTGGACGTAGTACATGTTTTGTTGAGCTACATTTTTGAGGAACATTTAATAGGAATATTTCATTCTATGTTCTGTTTTGAGAATATTTAATATTTTCATTTTTTTAAGGGAACTCTAATATAAAAAAAAAGGAACCTCATCCACGGTCACTGCTTTAATCTGATTCTCTGGGATAGTCCATTCACAATAGACACTTAGCTCTCAATGACAATAGTTGTGACATTAAACAGGACCGGGGCATGTGTTTCCATACCCTTACAATTTCTGGATCAGAAACCAGGAGGCAAACGTCTGTCTCTGCCAGTTCCTCTGTCTATCTGATTCACACTTGGGAGTCTGAGAGTGCATGGGGAAATTTGACATCCTCACTCCAAAAGGCAGAGGCAGAATCTCTGAGGTTTGGAGGGTGACAGACAATCCCCTTGTCCAGAAAATCTAAAGCCTCCCACCCCACCTACCCACCCCCCTCTCAGACGGGAAGAGTCTGAGATTCCCAGCCTCCGAGTGTTTGTTGAGAACCCTGGGCAGGGATAAGATTGACTCTGGGTAGCCAGCACTGTGTTTGGGCAGCTCCTCAAAGCCCTTTCCGATCTGCTGAACAAACGCTAAATTTGGGCGTCAAAGAGGGACCTTAAGCTGTCCCCTCCTACCACCCCCCCTCCACCACCACCCCCCCTTCCCCAATTCACCAGTGTCTGTCTACAACCCTCATTAGCATCCAAGAGGAAGACCCCAAGATTCTTTGAGTGGCGGCCGACGCTGACCTCCAAACAATTTTGCTCATTTTGCACGTTTCTGAGGACCATGGAATGCCATCACTTCCCCCTAAGACCTTCTGCAGGTCTCAGTCTTTCTCTCAGTCAAGTGAAAGTGAGCACCACAAGGCATGAAGAAAAGAGTATTTAATGGCACATCATGAAAGAAAATGGAAAGATCATGCTAGAAGGTAGGAAGAGGTGTTTCTGGGTGGAAAACTTGATGCATAAGTAAAAAGAATGAGCTTTGTGTCAGATATTTGGGGGGGAGGTGACAAAAGCGCGAGTATTATTCCGAGCAGCATCACTCTTTTGTCCTGTTACCACATGAAACCTCTCGGGGGGAAAAAACCAACCATCATTAGAGGATGAATCCAGCCTTTGTTGTGAAGGGATCCCAAACAGAGCCTCTTAGACTAAACCTCGAAAAGTACTCCCCTTTCGTCTTGTGTCGCACCATTTAATAAGGACCTGTGTTTACTGAATGTTGAATTGAAAACCAGTCATGCTGGGACAGAGACTCAAAGTAGCATTCTTCCCCTTGTGCAAATAAAGATATGGAAAGACAACCCCCCCCCTGCACAACTGTGAACTGTTTCAAGTCTGTCCTGCTATAAAGATAACCTGTAAGGGGGTTTTCATATGGTCTCATACAATAGTTGCTGTGTACCAAACAGTCTAAATTAATTAATTCTGGATAAAAAGTACAGAAATTAACAGAAGTACAAATATATTTTCAGAATACAGACGCTATCCTTTTCAATTACTTAAGACTTCTTGCTTAAGTCTACTACTCGACTTGCTTCTCTGTCTTGTAGTCCGGATTTAGATAATTGAAAAATGGCAAACGCAGTCCTCATCTATGTCTGACGACATCTGGAAGTAAATCTGTCTGACTGATTCACAGTATTAGTCCAGGTTTGGGGCAGGATTGAAGTACGCTGCCCCTCGACCAGCTCACTCATATTGTTTGTATTTAAAGCCAAGATTTTTTAATGGGTCTAAATTCTTGTCTCTGGAATATGATGGAAACCATACACGTCATGTGGCCTCAGCATGTGGTTGTATTCCAGTGTGCCAGCATGACTTTCGCCCTGCACCTGTGCTTGCTATTTCTTCCTTAAATTATTTTAAGTGCAGAAATCGATCCAGCACACGACCCCTGCGTGATATATCTTTAGATTGGTTGTGGAGAGCACTCTATTGTGAGGGCGCGAAGATTTGGCTCGGCGCCCCTTAAAAATGTGCAGCCTTTGTGTTTTGAGCATACAGCTGCATGGTGATCTCTTTCCAAATCTCCAAATGGACCAAATGGTCTGTCGCATGCTTTTTGTAGATAAGATCTTGTTTGAAAAAAATATGCTTTTTCTCTTGATTTGAATTGATAAGTAAGAGTTTCTAATTCTTGTGCCTCAACTTGGTATGACGACAGTGTACAACTTCGCTATGGTCTCTGTGAGAGAAATAGCAAGCCGTTTTGTAGCCAGTCATCCGAACGTCTGCACTCTAGCTCAGTTTTTGTAAGGAGCTGGCCCCGCTAAGCATGAGGCATTCCTAGTGAGCCTTTAGTGGAGGCCGAGTCAGGGGTGGATTTGAGAGGAACTCTAATCAGCTGGGAGATGTCAGTCCTCACCCCAGAGAGGCGTCAATGGGATTTGGTTTCCCACCGTTTCCGAAAACGCAGACGCACAGAAGCTGGGCAGCTATCCGACCAATGCTGCATGGAGGTGTACCCCCCCCACCCCCGCCCCCCTTATCACAGCCAGCCCGGCTGCCCCCCCCCCTCACTCATACTCCCCTCTCTCACACACACACACACACACACACACACACACTCTCACACACTCATACACACTCATACACTTATACTGACATTTTGTCAACCATCAACCTGTTTAATGCTGGGTTGCCACAGAGTGTACTCTTGGGGTAATCAGATTATCTGATCCTTCCTTTCAGACCTCATCGCTGCCATAGCCTATTAGCTCATCATAAATGTACTCTCAAATCAAATCGAGTTGGCTCGTATTCAATTTCTTGATTAAAAAAATTCTGTATGAATGTTTTCTTTTTACTTCTTAGTCTCTCTCTCTCTCTCTCCCTCTCTCTCTTTCTCTCTCTGCTGTTTGATGTTTTATGTCTTTGGAATGCATAAGAGGGAGAGGCTTTTGGCTCGCAACCTCCAGCGTTTGCGCTGCATTTTGCTCAAGCATAAATGTTTTACCCCGGTCTGCCATAGCTTACAAGAAACAACTTACATTTTGGCGTCAGCAGATAGCCAAATGTCGTCTTTTATGGTAAGATTAAACCGTTGTTTTTGCGAGAACCTCGGTTTTTGTTTTCCGCAGCTGTTAAGAGTTTGGTGCTCTAGGGCTGAGTGTTCCCTGAGAGTTCTCGTGCTGACATTCAGAGGCCATTGGATATGTCAGGCAGGCCAGCTTTCAAAGCTGCACATTTAATGTATTTCTCAGGACCAAAGAAAATGAAACGACAGCAGAGAAAGTAATAGAAAGTGAAGTTGACAGACACACATCCTCACCTTTTGTCTCTGTTTGCACACCTCGCCTCTACTCCCCGTGCGCGCTCGGCCCTGTAATGTTGTTGGCCGACCCTGTCGGTTTGATGAACGGAGGGTGATCAGTGATGGGCGCAGTGTGCTTTGATTAGAACCGCGTCCAGGAACTTTTGGTCTTTGATGTGCTGGCCTGCGTCCTGGCCGCCTGGAGTCATCCTGTTGCCTGACTGAGAGGGTGGCAACCTTACAGTCTGACAGGGCTTAACACAAGAGCTGTGTGTGTGTGTGTATTGATGTGTCAGGGGTTGTTACATGATCACGTTATGGTGGATCTCATCTCATATTCTCTCATCTCATCTCGTCTCTATCTCATATTCTATTCCTTAATCTCATCTGTAGATGCCTGTTATAGAATCTGGGCACTTGGGAGGGTATCTTCAAACCATCTTGAAAGTTTTTTTTTTGTTTTCTCTCCACTTTTTTCAATTTAGGATTTCTCTAGTGAGGACAGGATAAAAAATAATTTATCCATTTGAAATAATGCCTTTATCTTATGTCACTGTATATTTATTATGCTGTCAGTTAATGGTCTGTGGTAATGCTTAAACTAAAGGGAAAACTGAATGAACACTAATCCTAATATCTTCAGTATTTATGTTTTTACGTTGTGCATCTTTCTAGCCCAGGACTATATCACAGCACCAGTTTTTTATATAGTGGAGAGGCCCACTAGCCCCGTAGAGCCATTTGCGTGCTTTTCTGAGTACAATCATCAGAAAATGCGGCTGGGCTTGTCCCCCCGGGCTAAAAAGCCTTATTGCGCATTATGGCGCTGCTATATGAACTGTGCGCTGACTATAATAGACAGGCGAAATGAAAGCCAGGTACAGCCTCCCCCTCTGCCTTTTCATGATGCTGTGCGACCCGGCCCGCTCCCGCTGAGCGGAATGCGCTGTGGAGAATTCGTCCAGCGAGTTTCCCAAGGATGTGGCCGGAAGGGCTTGTTTTCCAATTCCAATTCACAATCTGGAAAAGATGTTTGGTTTTTTGAGTGTTGCAAAAATAAAAATAAGTACACTCAAACATTTTTAGCCTTAAAACAACATTTTGCCTACGAGTTATTTACGGCAACTTTTGTCAGTGCCGGTAGACTAGTCGATGAAAAAATAGGCCTAGATCTAGCAGACCAAAGGAAGCCAGACATTGCTTGTAGGCTAGGCTATTAATTAGTAAGCCAGGCTGTGCCACTTTGGCGGTGATCACATCATGACTGTTGGCAAAATAACAAACATAGACGACTTGTTTAATATCCATAGGGAATGTGTTTATTTTGACAGGCATAGCTTATTATAACGTGTAATAAATACGCCTATAACTCAAGACAACGCTTGAACATGACGTGTTCACTGCTCATATATTATTGCATTTAATAAAAACGTTCGTATTTGTCATCAGCATCCAAAAAAGTCCACAAAACTGTCGGAGTGTTAACGAGATGAGGTCACTTTATTTTTTTTTTTTTTATATAATCACCCCGGCCTTAGTGTAGCGCACTGCCAGGGGGAAAATGCTGTCACTCGTTTGCTTTCGTGCTGCGGCGAGCGGGTTAATGTCCTGAGTGATCACAGGCGCCCTATCAGAGCGCTGGCGTGAAGCTCCAGCCCACTGCCTAGTCTTTCCCAAGCCGACTGCATGTGTTTGTCCCTCTGGCTGTACGCTTTCATATATCAGACAGAAGCCGTCTCGCCGCGACTTGTTGCTTCGTTTGGGATTTGATTGAGCATCAACTGATTTTTGATCCCTGAAAAGCGGCTGCAAAGCAGCGGTAGGAGGATAATTGGAAATAAGGGAGGCTTGGACGTGGGAGACGCAATACACAAGGTAACGAGTTGACAAACCTTTGTAGCCTATGTTTTTTTTTTTTTTTTTTCGGGAAATGTAACATTAGCAGTGTAGGCTATGTCAATCGCTCGAGATGAAAACGCAGATGCGAATGTATAATGAAGTTAGTAGTGCTCAAATAACGACGAGGTTTTCACTAAACGATTTGTTTTCATCGATATTCTGTTGATGTATCGGTATGTGTGCTATTTTAGATGTCACTGGATTCAGAAAAAAAACAATTCGGAAAGCTGAGTAAATAGGCGGTTGAATTGGCTAGATTACTGATTTATCATGAGGACAGCATTGACGTGCATTAAAAAGGAAATTCTTGTTATGTTTAGCCTGAAGTGTAACGAACCCTGTCCTGACTATGCTGAATGGAGAACTTCTCAAACAAATCAAATTCGCGTCCGTATTGTATCTGTCAAAGCTGGTATTTGCATTGAGCAGCATGTATACATTCGCAGTGTGGTATCCCGGACACCCTTTAGGAATGGCCTTTCACAAATTTTTAACCAAAATGACCAAACAACTTTAACATATTGTCACTGCTAAAATAAATCAACGCAGTGTCACACAGGAGCACTGTACACTTGGAATCCTCTTTCAAAGTAGTTCATTAAAATGACTAACTTTCAAACGTCACAAACAATAAATCAAATTTCATGTGAAATGGGTGTACTTTGATGTTCTAAACAAGACAGCCTGGAGGTACGTTCTCCTGACATCACCTAAATATTTCTTGACTGCCTCTGGTGTTCTTCTGTATATTATGACACATGAGTTTTAGGTTGAGAGGTGGGTGCAAGGTGAGAGCTTAGTGGGAATGCCAGAACAGCTTTGATGCTCTGTTTAGTTTTGGGAGAATACATTTACCTCAAATGGCTTTAGAGAGGTTTGCCACTTGAATAGGGAACCCCAGGAGAAAGTTCTGTTGAGATGTCTCTGAATTAGGCCCACAATGTCAATACCGCCTCATGTTTACCGAAATAAACTTCTTCTTTTTTTCAGTTCCCCGGAAGGCAGTTAGTATTCTGACTTTCTTTTTGTAATTGGCATCTACTAGCCCTAATTAAAGGGCTGGGAAGCTCTGTAACTGTATCTCTGGCAGTGTGCACCAGTGGTAGTCGCCGAAGACTTCCAGTCTCACTCAGAGGGGGTAGAATTTTGCCGAAAGGGAGCGAAAGCTCTTCCAAACCGCTCCACAGTATCCAGCCCTTCCGAAAATGCGGCCTAGTCGTCATTGCCATTCCCTGCCTCGGCTGCACAGACCTTTCTGTGTTGTTCGTGTAGACCGCTGTGGATGTCTCACCTGCTTGTCAATGTCCTGCAATGGGACACTCAGGCTCCTGCTGAATTCCTTTAGCAGCAGGGTGGTGTGTGTGTGTGTGTGTGTGTGTGTTTGTTGGTGTGTGTATTTGTGGGTTTTTCTGGCAGATGTTTCCAGTTTGAGCAACATGATTTTGTCGAATGCAGTTGAGGTCTCCCCACTTGAAATGTTTTTCTCGCGTATGTTGTTGTGTAAGCATTAAAACACAAAGTTTTGGTTACAAGGTGGCCGACTCCAGGGATTGTCAAAGACAATTAAGACCCACAAACAAGAGATGTGCGTCTTATTGAGGAAATGTCCTAATTTTTATTCATCACAAACAAACGCACTAAGCTGGGGAATATGAAAAGCATATGCCTTCAGAGTGCATTGCTTGGTAAGGCACATAACTCCTGACCCATATATTAGGGTTATCAAGGATCACTGAAAATGGCATTTTGAATGAGGGTCAGCAAAGTTATTTAGTCCTCTGTTTACTCTCCTGCTAAACCCTGTCTGGGATTTTTTTGTGGTGGGGGGGAAACCATCTGCCTGTTTTCAAACACCCTGCTGTCCAACCCGACCCCGCCAAGTGAGACATCATCATTGTCTGTCTCTCTCTCTCTCTCTCTCTCTCTCTCTTTCTACTGTCTCTTCCCTCCTCTCCTCCAACTGGGACGCTTTAACGGCTGTCATTCTCAGGTTTCTTCCCTTCCCCTGTGTGCAGACACAGCACCATCACATTGGTCACATTCACGCTGGCGTCGCCCTTGTAATTTTCCCTCCATTTCCCTGCCGGGTTCGCCCATGCAGAAAGGGGCTTTCTATTTGATACTTTTTTTTTTTTTTTAAATGGATGCGGGTCAAACGTGAACACCACCAGTTCTGTTGGTGTGGGCGAGATATTTCAGAGTGTTTAGCGCTATGCACACGCACTCCACACGCAAGAGGTGGCCCTGTGTGTGGAAAAGCTGTTTGCGAGCTTTGCCCCCAAAGACACACTTGTCTCTTTCAGTAGCCTGTTGCTTATTTGGGACAGTAACTTGCCAGCAACAAGCCAGTTGTGTGAAAGATGGTCCTTGGCTTTTTACAAGTGGTTTAAATAGGAGCTTGAGAGTGTGTACAGTCCTGTCAAGATCCCCCTGAAAAGCATCCCATAAATAGGTTTCTTGGTTTATTGCCACTCATGGAAGATTTTGGTTTGCATAAATATGATATGAACTATAACAGTGTGTATGCACCATGTCTCTGTCAAAGACCTTCTTCGGGTTATAACTCAAGGAAGGTAATTAACTCTGGATTTGATTATTGTCTTTTACATAATGGTACGGCAGTCAGGCTTTGTGCCAACATTACAACCATGCATTACCCTGTGAAGTGCGCTTCGCCGGGACTTTTTGAAGTGCACGCAGAGCGTATCACTACACCGGCCCCGAGACGATCACTTCTCTCTTCGAGGGTTTCTGTTTGATATGACACAGCCCCCATCCATTGCCTGTAATCGGATCCAGCTGAGGGCTCAAACCCCTCCGGTGCTCCGGGCGAACCTACAGACCTCTGTTCAGTCTCAGGACCCGGCTGGTAACGTAGTCACCGTCTGCACATCTTTACCCACAGGACCTGGGCTCCGCCTGTTGATGGAGCACTGTAATGTTTGGCCCTTGTTACTTACCTGCTTGTATGGTTCTTGTCTCTTCGCTGAGATCATCTCTCGAGAACACTTGTGCACAAGTGCAGTGTGGGCTGAGGAGGTCAGGACCCGACGTGGGTGCACTGCAACTTATGTTTCCTTCATCTGTGACTGTGTCATGTGTTTGAATTGGCCAAATGTACAGGATGAAGTTGCATTTTGATGGCGCTTTGGACTGTTTGTGTTTTAAGAGTACCCTTTACTGTAGAGCTTGCTTTGACTATTCTGGGCCATTCTTGATGCTCCTCTGAAATGCTTAACTGTGATGGAATGGAAGAAGAGGAGAATGTTTTAAAGACACATGGCTGCTTTCTTACTTGTTCTGACATCCAGTTTAAGCACAGTGTCCGTGTCTGGTCTCACTCAAGAGGGTCCAGTCATCTTGCACAAATGGAGCTAGCCAATAGTAGTCCCGTGTGGGACATCTATGACTATTGCTAGTGCGTACAGACCCATGGTGAGACAACCATGACCTTGCCAGGTGGGATGACTGCTCTCTCGCTGCAGTTTCCAGAGCAAACAGCGTGTTAGATGTTTTGCCATTGCTTCCATGGGTGACATAGACTCATTCAAACTAAAAAAGGGTTAGCAGTGATGCTGCTGAAATTCCATGGAATGTTAATGAATATCTCTCTCTCTCTCTCTCTCTCTCTCTCTCTCTGTCTCTCTCACTTTTCCCTGACCCCCAGAAGAGTGGTGAGACCAGCAGAAAGCCTTTGGGGAGGGGACCATGGCCCTGAGTGAAGGGACCAGTGACCTCCAGCCCTTCAGCAACAGCAGCAGCCCCCCCTCAACTAGCGCCAGCAATGCACCCACCACCTCCAGATCAGCTTCCAGTGGAGGCTCCGCCAGCCAAGATGCCATCCCCTCGGCCCTGGGCACAGACGGCGAGGAGGAGGAGGAGGAGCGGGACCCCCCTGTGACAAAGCCAGCACCCACTGCACCACCCAAAGATGCCCGGCAGCTCGCCGGAGGTGCCCAGAGGTCGAACGGTGGCGTCAAGCCCAACGGCTCCCTCCGGCCGCCTTCCTCCTCCACCTCTTCCTCTTCCTCCGCATCCTCTGCAGCGCAGAGGCTCCTCTCGCCAACGCTGACCACTCCTCCACCGCTGCCACCGCCGTGCTGCCTCCGCTGCCCCTACCACCCGCCCGCACTCTGTTGCCATAGGAGCCAGCAGGAGTGCCACCTCTTCCAGAACCATCCGGCGGCGGCCGGGCTCCATGGGGGTGCCTGCTGCATCCAGGGCTCGGCAGCCTTCTGCATGCAGCAACGCTGGCGGGAGCATTTCCAGAACCAGCCCAATATGGCCGCCCTCAGGTAGGCTGTCCCACACACAAACATTCAGAACACTCACACTCAGAACACACTCACACACACACATTCTCTGCGCTGTCCAAACATTCAGACTTCACTGTATTTTTTTCTTAATTTTTTTCTATTTGGAGGAATAAATAAAAAAAATCCTCTCTAGCATTTCATTTTTGTTGTTTTATTTGATTCCACATGCATCAGTAAAGGTGTTATTGCTTTGGAAGAGATAATGCTAAACACCTCCTGTATACAGTATGACTGTGCGGTTAAAGTCAGTTGATCTATTCGCCAAATTGACCTTGACTGACAGCAAGTAGAGAGATCACAAGTCTGCAGATCTAAGGGCTTTTAGGCCCAGTGGAGTACCTCAAGTCATCAGCTGAGAGGGTCTCTAGATCTGCCTGTCTTATTTCCCACACACACACACACACAGACACCCCACATGTACACACACACACACACACACACACAGTATCGCCATAGAGATCACACAAGCCAAATGATCTCTGAAAGCGAGTGTATCGGGCTGTAGAGTATAACCAAACTCATATTGGTAAACTTCAACGTTTCAGGATGACATTTATTTACTGTCTTTTAACAGCGGTGGTGTTTGGAGGCGCTTCTAGTCTGTTCCTCATCTGCGATCCACAGACACATGCACATATGGCTTGCTTCTCAGCCTGTGGTGGCAGAATATTGAACTCATTAGTCAACAAACATTTGCTTTTGTTTTTTTTTGGAGTAACTGTTGCCAATTTTAGCAGCAGCAGCTTTCGATCTTCTCAAGTTCTAGTTCAGTTTTTTAAAGCAGGGGGACTTACATGCCTTTTTTTTTTTTTTTAGTCGAGCAGTCCTATATTTGACAGCAGAAAAAAAAACTAGACCAGGGTGTAATTATTTACTTAGGTCAGTTGCCTCGTGGTGGTAGCCAGTAGTTGGAGGTTTCATGCTCATGTAAGACTATAGTTTAGCTCGGGCAAATGCATGGAAATTTCCCTCCCCAATCGAATTAGAACCCCCACTCCCACCCCCCACACGCCCACCCCCCTATTCCTCTCATTACAGTGATGTTCTCTATCTTTGTGGGTGGCTTCGGCAGATTAGATTTATGCCTCCACATCGAATGTGTACAGAGGACCCCATCAGGTTGCGTTTTCACAATGGGTGGTCATGTTCGATGAGGATAACATTGCAATCATTTGGGTGCATTTGCTGCTATCCGTGTCTCCCCAAAACCCCCAGCCTCACCTCCACTCTTCATCTCCACCACTTTTGGTACCCCCCCCCCCCCCAAGCCCTTTCCTCCGCTTCTCGGCAATGAGGTGCAGATGTGGCCCTCGCTGTGTGCCTCCTGTGTTGAACGGGCTCTGTTTACCAAACAGGTCGCTCTTGTGCGGCGATGACAGGTTTGAATTACCGCTCGCGTTTCGTTACCCTCAGCGCTTCGGTACGTCGGTGCCATGCGTCCTGGGGCCCCAGAGGTGACAGGAAAGCCGCAGTGACTGGAGACGGAGTGATAAGGCCCCGGGCTGGGGCGAGAAATGGATCTTTCCTGATGTTCGGACGGGAGGCCCCTGAACGACTTTACTATGTGTTACTCTCAGATCAAGAGGCAGTCTAGACCAGAGAGCGCCCTTAGCCCTGTGCACTGTGGTGTTTTGTGAAGGCCCCCTTAGATAGGCCAAAAGGTGGCTCAAGTACATGTGGTTGAAAGTACATTTGCACAAGGCTTTTGTCAGCTTTGAGATGTTCTGTCTCTGTTGTGAATAGAGTTTCCCTGTAATTGAGACACCTGCAAGTTAAAACACTGTCAATTTGTGGTATATGTGTTTACGTTTTGAAATGAAAAATAGTGGCCTTGCATGGGCCTAAAAGAAAAACCGGCCTCTCCGTTTTGTCCGAAGGACTTTCCTTTAGGAGCTGGGAAATGCATTAGAAGTAGTCAATGTCTGACTGGTAAGATTATCCATCACCATGATTTTTATGTTTCTTTTATATGTATACGCATAAATAGTTTGAGCGAAGGAACAGTCGGAGAGTTGAATTGGTGTCCTTGAGCAGTCAGCTGTTTGGCAGGGGTGGTCTCAAATGGCTTTTCAAGCTCCTGTGGCCGACGAAACAGAACCCTGCTTGCACAAAGAATGTTCTAGAGGCGCCGGCAACTTCGACCTTGAATCCTACCCTGTCGCGTCCAGTTCTTTACCACTGTCGGCGCGGTAATCGCAAGGTTCTTGTTCAGGGAAATTCATTACCCCAAGTGCCTCGTTGATAAGACCTTCTCTTTTCATTCACATGAGTGTCAGAGGACAGGACGTGTTGAGGCAGAGACGTTTCAGACCAGTCAGCCTCCCTGCCTACCTGTTTCTGCTGCTGCTGTGGCTGAAAGGCCAACTATGAGCTGCACTGACAGAGGGGGATGATGGGAGCTCTGCTCAGGTCACGAGGCCTTCTTGACCTCTGTCCTCACATTCCATTCACCCGTCTTCTCGTTTTGTTCATGCCACATTCCTGTTTTTTTTTTTTTATCTCCGACACACACAGGCACACACACACACACGCACATGCAAATGCACAAACACTCATGCAGAGGCACACACAAACGTGTCTAGCCTTTAGTTTGGTTTGAACTAACAGGTTGGGAGTTGTTGCCCCGTGTTTAGAATAGCAAGTGTTGAGGAGTGCGGCTGTTGACTCTGATTTGTTGCATAATGCTATCATCCGAATCCAAATGCGAGTTCCGTCATGTTACCATGGAGCCAAGTAAGACAAGTACCTTGGACCATCTGTCTGTGAGTGTCAGACCTCGACTTTGTCTAGTACTTGTGTATTTGATCACCGGAGCTCATGGACATTGAATAGTCTTGCAAACTTTCTCTTGCCAAGAGACTCATTTTGATCTAGCTAATTCCATTTGTTAGAGCCCCGGATCTGAGGTTTCACAGCGGAAGCCTTTCTAAGCAAATATTAAATAAATATAGAAGAATGGTTTGTCTTGACAGCTGCATGCCCCAACCAGCAAGGCTGTCTGAAAATGATCTAGGTGCTATCGATTTCAGGGTGTCAGTTTGAGAAGGCTTTGCGCATTATCTACAATAACAACTGGTTGTCCATGTCTGCTGTGGCACGTAGAGTCGAAACTGCTGTCGAATCTCCTGTTTAATGATTTGTAGGCCCTTTTTGGAAGCAAGTATATCAGAAGCGCAGTGGCCCAGCATGACCTTGCGAATAAATCACTGACAGCTCGTGTCAGGGTAATCACAGTAAGTCATCTGTAATAGACATGTACAGAAACATACTACTGGACCCTGGAGGTCATATTCATTCAGTCGGTTCATTTTGGTTCAAATAGGGAGCGTGGTAGATGAAGTCACAGCATCTGCCACTCTGTGTTGTGTGGTAACAGTGGTTATTTACTGCAAAAACGTTCCACCCCTCACCCCTTCCACCCCTCAGGTCCCTGATTATTTGGGCAGCGGCTGAAGTGCCCTTGAGCAAAGCGCCTAACCCCTCACTGCTCCCCAAGCGCCGCTGTTGTTGCAGGCAGCTCACTGCACCGGGATTAGTGTGTGCTTCACCTCACTGTGTGTTCATTGTGTGCTGAGTGTGTTTCACTAATTCACGGATTGGGATAAATGCAGAGACCAAATTTCCCTCACGGGATCAAAAGAGTATATATACTATACTATACTATACTATACTATACTATACTATACTATACTATACTTTTTTCCCAGGGTCATCCATCAGCATCGTCCCACCCCCTGATCCATCCCCATGCAATTCTAATTCCTCATGTTTTCTTTTCCAGTCCTCTGTCCTGCTGCCATGACATTAAGGTTTACTGAAGGCAGACGTGTGTCTGTATAGCGTCACACACACACACACACACACACACACACACACACACACACACACACACACACACACACACACACACACACACACACACACACACACACAGTTGACTGATCAGTACCATGAGGCTGGGTGGGAGTGTGTGTGGGAGCGGGGTGTTTGAAGAGGTCTGCCCAGCGGTCATAGAACCTGGGTCCCAGCCACGGCACAGCTCCCTGGCCCCCGTATGGTATCGTACAGTACAGTACGGCCCCCAAGCAGAAGGCACAGCCCATAAAGGTGCCCACCGCAGATCAAAGCCCACGCAGTGCCCCGTAAACTGTGATCAAAGCGTCTGTCTGCTCCACATACTGTCATAACTCTAAAATTAGCTTTGAAGGAGTTTTTTTGTGTCTGATTTGAGATCTCTCTCTCGCTCTCTCGCTCACTTACTCTCTCTCTCTCTTTCTCTCTCACTCTATCTCTCCCACACACACACACACACACATGCACACACACACAAGCATGCTCATATTCTCTCTCTCTCTCACTCCATCTCTCTCTCTCTCTCTCTCTCTCTCTCTCTCTCTCTCTCTCTCTCTCACACACACATACAAGCATGCTCATATTCTATCTCTCTCTCTCTCACACACACACACAAGCATACTCATATTCTATCTCTCTCTCTCTCTCTCACACTCTCTCTCTCTCACACACACACACACACACACACACACACAAGCATGCTCATATTCTCTCTCTCTCTCACACACACACACACACACACACACACACACACACACACACACACACACACACACACAAGCATGCTCATATTCTCTCTCTCTCTTTTATGCTCAGTCACTCTTATTCTGTGTGTGCTGTGCTGTTAGTGAAGCTTAAGTTCAGGACGGGTGTTTGGTGTCTCCACCTCCACCTCCACCCTACCTCCACCTCTACTACGGATGACCCTCGGAGGATGGAGCTGCCTGCAGACTCCGAGGGACACCTCAGGAAGAGCCCGCAGCTCAGCACTCCAGGACTGTAAAAAGTTTTGCTTAGAAGGATATGATAAAGTTCTCCCTACAGGATTATTACGGATGCATGGCTTCATAGCTGGAGCTTTAAGCGTGTGGTGTTGTTGACTATAGGTTAGCTTAGCAATGGATCACTGAGAGAGACCAGACTGTGGGTGTATGTTACTTTTCATGTGTTCTTCATAATTTTGTAAGCTTCAATTGATAAATCCCAGTAAGACAAGTTTGAGGTAAATGTTATTTTTTAGATATTTTTTCCCTTTTTTACCGATTGCCTGTTTCGTGCACTTGGTGAACTGCAGGTAGGAATTTTCCACCCACTCACTTACTCTTTCTATCCCTCCCTCTTCTCTGTCTCTCTCCTTCACACACACACCCACACACTCAAACACACATTTGTCCTGCTTTTCTCCTACCGTCTTTTACCTCAGTGGAAATCTTTTTTTTTTTTTTCAATGGTTATCCTCCAGAATAGCTAGAACACCTCCTCCCTTGAATTTGGGCAAAACGGAAACCAACAATATAATATCCACTGGCCATTATCTCCTCCTAGCAGATTATGCTCTCATCGTCTCATTAAAAAGTGAAAGTCAGCTAGTAACACATTGCCACGTAACACCTGAAACTGTCAAGTTCTATCTGTGTGGCGAACTATTTATTTTGTCAGCGGAAGCCACGAAACGGTAGCACAATTATTTTTAAAGACCCATTGTTTTAAGTTTCTTGTTGTCGTTTTGGCAAGTAGCCGTATAATAAGCGGGATAATGTATTCTCCACTGCGCATCGGGGTTCTGTTCTCCTTGTCGGGACTTATTTTCTGATAATTACCGGATTATGCTCTCATCATCTCAGTCACAAATGCAGATTCATGATTCATCGATCCAGTTATCCCAGAGAGCGTGGGCAAAAAGGACTTTCTGCAGCACAGGTTTTTTTTATCTGAAACCGTATCGCACCAGTAACACTGTGACTTCCTTAAGTATATCTATCAGGGCAGAACCTGGGAAGTAACGCCCCAGAAGAAACTGCAACTGGATATTGTGTGTAAACAAAGCGACCTGGCCCTACCTGGACAAGCTTACTGAAGGAAGTCTGCTGTCTGTCTAGACATGCACCTTATCACAGTGGTTGAAGCAGGAGGCCCAGCTTAAGGGGCGAAGGATGGGGAGGGGGACCTTGAAGTTGACCCAGTTGCATTGAAGGGAGAATATGTCCACCTCTGGCCTTCGGGGCTTGCTATACATTTGTCAGTGTGTGTGTGTGTCTACTGCATGGTGCTAACGAGGGCTGCAACAATTAATTGATTAGTTATCACCTATTGTTAACAACTATTTTAGCAATCGGTTCATCAATTTTGTTAGAATTTACTGATTACATCTTCTTAAACTTTTTAATATTTTCTGCTTTACTTATTCCTCTATGACCGTAAACTAAATAGATTTGCCGTGTGGACTAACAGCATTTGAGGACCAGATTTTGGGCTTTGGGGAATACTGATCAAGATATTTTCACAATTTACTGACATTTTATCGATTTAACAACTATTTGGTTAATCAAGAAGGGAATCGACAGATCAATAAACTATGAAAATAATAGTTGCATTTAGCCCTAATCGAATTTTCATAAACTTCCCCAATCTAACTTTCCTCCACCATATTTCTGGGCTAGTTTCCCAGTCAGGAATTACACCTAGTTGTGGACTAAGTGATGTTTAGGGGTTGTAAATATTTTATTTGAAATAGCACATTCATGCAACATTAGGCGATGGTCGATAGCTCTTTGTCTCTAGGTTTATGCAGGATCTTTCCGTTGTCAGCCCAGCCGCATGTAGCTGATTGGTTGAGCAGGTGTGTGTTTTTGTGTATGTGCATTTTTACCGTCTGTTGCGTTGTCTGTGAGTAGCAGAGTTGTGTATTTGCAAGGACTGCCTGCTTTGCCTCACAGCGGTCTGGTGTGTGTTTTTGTATGTGTATTTTTGCTGTCTGTTGCGTTGTCTGTGAGTAGCAGAGTTGTGTATTTGCAAGGACTGCCTACTTTGCCTCACAGCGGTCTGGTGTGTGTTTTTGTATGTGTATTTTTGCTGTCTGTTGCGTTGTCTGTGAGTAGCAGAGTTGTGTATTTGCAAGGACTGCCTGCTTTGCCTCACAACGGTCTGGTGACACGCAGGTGCAGCTGCGCTGTTTGGATTTGGGGACTCAGGAGGTCTCTGCGTCTGCCCTGCATCAGCTCCATGATGGATTGTTTCCAGTTTCCATGGTGTCACGCTGCTTGGAAACCAGGTCTACCCAACGGGTGTCAGTGAAAGCTAGAGAGTGCCACAGAAAGTCGTTGTGTTCAAGTCTCAAGACACCTTTCATCGCGACAGAGACTTGTTTGCGTGCTAAAACAAACCTCTGCCTCTGGGCGTGAAAAGTTGTTAGTTGACGTTAAATTTTAACTAAATAGGCCAGTTCGTTTGGGATGTTCTGCTTCCAGGCAGGCTCTTGTCACACCCATTCCTATTGTAGCCCTCCAGAAGTTCTTTAAGGACACATAAGTCAAGTACAAAGCTGACTTTAAAAACAAACAAAAAAAGATTTTGACTCGGTTCACTTGCAGTAGACATTCTACGTGGTGAATTATGCAACTTTGTAATTTCTTAACCCCCCACCTGAGTCTTGGGGTTTAGGGGGAGCTTCTGTTGGGCCGTAGCAGAGGGACAGGACCGGGGGATAATAAAGGCATCTCATGGACAGCTTGTAACTATTGGCTACAGTGTTGAAATCCAGCCTGTATGCCTGGAATCCACACACGCCCATATTTCAACAGCAAGAATGTGGAGATGGCAGGTGTGGCCTCCAGACCCCGAACCCTGATGGACGTTGCCCTCTGTGTGTCCCTCCAACAGACATACACACACACACACACACACACACACACACACACACACACACACTAAAGCGCCGTCTCGCTCACACAAACAGCAGGCTATCTGAATGCATGCGCTAGGGAGGCATTCTGCTGCCTCTGTTTAGACAAGGGAGCGCGGCTGATGACGTCTCTTCTTCTTGGGGTTAATGTGGAATCTCTGTGAAAAAAAGACCTATACACCCACACACACACATTCACACAAATGTGGTATGTGTGAACACATAAACATATAAGCCTACTAGCGCAGAAAGACTCAAACAAAATTAGGTAGGTCAAGGACTGCATTTTTAAAGCTGGAATTAAAACACTGCAAAATATTTATTAGCACCGTTGAATGTTTTATAAGGATAACAATCAAAATGCTTAGACATCACCATAAATTTAACCCCTTTTGAAACAGTCAGTCATTGTGACCAATGAGCATAAATAGAACACATAAAATCACTTGCTCAACTTTTACAACATTACTTTCTAGTACTGATAATTATCCAGTCGTTAAGGTACTTACTAAAGAGGTTTTTATGTTAATCTTGAAGCATTTTGCTAATAGTAAATATGGGAAGGAAGCAGCACACATTTCCATGGGAGGAGGCATGTGCTTTCCCTCCTGAACTGTTCATGATATGAGAGCCAATGAGGCCATGCTGGGTTCTACTACGGTGTAAAAGGCCATCTCTGTAACTTAACTCTAATCCTAAAAACAGGGTGAAAGAGTAAGACAAAGTAATTATGGCCTAATAACACTATTTTATCTATGCTTTATTATGTCATCTACTCAAAGCACTTATTTCCAGAGTGACCATGGCATATCTAGATGTTGCTTTGCATATTGAGACCGTAGCATTTATGATTAGATCATTTGTAAGATTTCCCTATAATTGGCTTTCTAGGTAGGTTGCACTAGCTGCTTTGCATAATTGAATGGTGCAACACACCTGCGTTAGATAAATCTTCTGCAGGCCTTTGGAATCATTTGAGGAGTCCTCCTGGAGTTACGTTTGAAAGTATTCTCGGTCTCTTGAATTTCACAATTAGCAAGCATTTCTCAACGTGGAAATGCATTGATCTCTTTTTTAAAACCTTTGCTGGTTTTTTTGGCCTTCAGATGGTTCACTCATATCATCGGTCAGTTGAGCTTATATTTTAGGGGTCAGAAAATTCATCCGGTTTCAGAGTTGTCATGAGCTGGCCCAAGTCCTCATGAGTTGATGAAGTCCAAGGAAGTTACAACGTGATCAAATAAAATGTATGGATTTTGCATGGACATAGACTGTTGAGCATGTATGAGTTAGCACATAAGTGTTTTGGCATTGAGCTATTTTCTCTGGGTGATGTGAGGATCTCGGAAAAATATACAAGAATGCTCTGCTGATGTTCAGTCACATATATTATCTGGGCTATATGAAGTACCTGTTTAAGATGGCCACAGCAAGCAACTGTGCAGGCGTCATGCATACGCCATTCATAGGCTGCATGTGTGTAAAAGGCTTAACTCTTATCAGTTCCTGTAGGGTTCTATAGGTTCACCTGTGCAGTGCCATGGTACAACCCTATAGACCTTTCAACAGCATAAACAAACATTTGTGTTTCTAAGGCATTTCCGGTGGCACAGAAAACAACTAATTGTTACTTGGCGACAAACAACGACAAAAAAACAAGCTTTAAGGTCGACATTATGTAGAGTGTTACGCTAAAGTCAGATTCATTTGGGTTAGTATCAAGTATCTGCATTAGTTTTGAACATTTCAACCAGAAATCCTCTTGGAACAGATTGAAAGGGTCTGTATGATGTACAGTATCCTTCTAACACCGGCAAAACAGCTTCTCTGTTTTTGTTTAACGTGGAACTAAAGTATCCTAAACAAGCCGTATGGGCTGTAATTGCACTCCAGCTCCAGAGCAGATGTGGCAATTGAAGTGACTTTTTTCAATGATGAAAGCAAGAGCTTAGGAAATGTCCTCAGATTTTTCAATGTTTTTTCCCCCTCCAAAACTGCCTTACACTTTCTCATGTTCAGAAAGAGGCAGTTCGACCTCTATTTTTGGACATCTCTGAGAGTTTCCCTGCCCGCGATTTTCTTTTCCATATCTGTCATCCTCTCCCTCCATTTGTTTTCGTAATTGCTTCAAAACATCTGTAATTGTAAGTAGTTGGCCCTGACGTGTTTTGATCAGGCAGGCAAATAATTGACACAGTTGACAGTAATTGGTCTTGCCCCAACTTGAACGTCCCCCCCTCCCTTTCCCCCTAAAATATCTGTGCGTCTGTTAACACCCCTCCCTCCCTCTCCAACTCCCTTGTGGCCCCATTTTGACCTTTGACCCAGGCTTCTCGCATAGTGTTTCAACGCTCATCATCGCCCGCACGCCTGACCTGCCAGCATCGTATTTGCTTTATTAATTAACCCCAGTGATCCACAAACATTTCCTCGTTGGAAAGTAGAATAACATTTTCTACAGCTACTTGACACAAAAAAAGGCAACAGAGGGATTTGGGGGGGGAAAGGGGACGGTTCCCCTACATGTTGGAATAACATGGAAACCAGCTTCCGAGGCATATCGAGGAGGGGGTGGGGTCGGGGGTTGGGGTGGGGGTATGACCGTAGCGTGCAGTGTCCCAATGGATTTAGAGGCTGTGTGATCATTCATTCACTAGAGACCATCCGTATCTAAAAAACTTGCTGAACTACTTTCTTCACCCCCATCTCCAACCCCTTTCTACACATACTTCTCAACCCTTCACAGGGAGTATTGAGGACATAATTCTGTCTCCTCACATTGCAGCTCCTGTTTCCCACAGGCTCAGTTAGAACAGAGTGAAAATTGGTCTGCCGTTCAGGCGTGTGTTTTTCTTTCTCATCACAGTTGAACCCTTGCATCCCTTTGCTCGCAAGACCAATACAAAGCCTGTAACCCATACATTAACACGGGATCTCCACAAAAAACACAAAAAAAAATGCTTGACCAGCACAGTGTGTCTGTTTTGATATTTGTCATAAATCCTGACATGCTGAAACAGACCCAGCTGTCATTAAACCGAAGGCAACAAAACTCGAAACAGATCTCTGGGGATGCAGTCAGTCTCCCAAGCTCCCTTTGATGGCCCTCGAAGTGAAGATGTTTTATTTGCGTGATTTTTGGTCCAACTATTTTTCCATTAACTCCTCTCTGGGTTTGGACCATCATGCGCTGTCATGGCCTCAAATGCCACAGTTCAAGGCCCATAAATGGAAAAGCAACTGACAATGCTGAAACGGTTATAAATTAACTGACCGATTTTCTCTTGGCGAGCCTCGCCGGTTTTAGCTTCGAGGGAGGAAAATGTGGTCTTCATTAGCTGTCATTGGTTCCTATCAGGCCACGAGATTTCTTTTTTAAAAGGTCAGTCTCTGGCTTTGTGTACTTTTCTCCTGATTGCACCGAAAAGGAGGCGTACTTTGCCTCTTGTTAACAAGACTTAATGGGACTCACCTTGTAGAGGAAGAGAGAATATGCAGATTCTTCAAAGACCATGCAGTCACAACATCTGGTAGGCGTATTAACATGTCTAGCGAACTTTAAAGGGATTTATTGCCTCCCTAGAAGTTACCCTGTGGTGAAAAATTCCTGCCAATAGCTTTTGTTCATCTGTGCTGCGCGGTGCCATGGCAACCACTAATTATAGCATTCCATGGATTCTCTTTAAAAATGGGAAAGGAGGTGAACGACAGCCACCTCTTGGCCCTATAGGCATATTGCTATGCAGTTGTTTCATAGTAGGTTTCATTCTATTGGCTGCCTCAAGGAATCCTTGTAGCTCACTTCCTGTTTGGTAGACTAATTTCCGGTCGTTGTGCATTATGCGTTTATAAACTCCTAAGCCCTTTGCTTGTTGGCATTTTGACTTGTATTGCAATTGAAATGAACTAGTCAATAACAGGGGGCAATCATTGGAGATCTAGGTATGAAAATGCATCAATAGTTGAGTTTAGTACAGTTTACGCATTGTTTGCCTAATTCTGCTTTGTTCTTGTCCTTGTGGTCTAGAATATATTTTACTGAAAAGAATAATAATTTGGTAAAAAGCATTGCATGGCATTTCAAGCCTGCAGCAATAGAACTTTTGTATGTCTGTGTGTATACAGTATGTATGTATTGGGCATAAAACTATTTGTTCATTATTATCATGCTCCTAGTCTCGTCTGTGTGGATCTATGTATGTATGCATTTCTCAGTGAGCTCTAGTGGGGCATGGCAGATTCATCTTCCCCCTTCTTTAATAGTTTTCATTTGCCTGAGGACCTGTTGGCGTTTTTGATTCGTGGTGACTCCTACTCCCTCTCTGGTGTTGGCCCGGAGGCTTCCCACTGCTCGGGGACGCCTCTGATGGGAAGTCCAGACAAATTTGCCGCAGCTGAAAGCTTCATATGGCATCAGGGAAGCCTACTGCGTATCCCTGACATCTGCGTTTATGGCCAAACTGTCGCATCTTAAAAAAAAAAATAAATAAAAATACACGACTGTTCCCGCAGCCCAGTAAGACAAGCTCTCTTGAGTTATTGTTCATGCAGCATATGCCGAAGCTCCCGTTTATTGTAACATCTTGACCTATCCGGTCATCATTGGGCCATTGGGTTAATAAAGCCTAAGCTGCACTTGAACATCTCTCTTATTTGTAGTCATTGGGTTTCTGCCTTTCCGGAATTATTCCCAGACTATTTATTTACTTCTCTTCCCGATTTCATAACCCAACAAATCTTCCAGGCAAATGTCAAGCAAAAGAACAAGGTCTGATACTGATTTAAAGAAGGAGTTAACCAAATAAAAAAAGAAAGTGGGGGAAAAGATCATGATGCCCCTAGGGTAAGTCATTTTGAATAGAGTGAGTTGTTCTACACAAGGTGTGTAAGGGGGTTGTGCAGAGTGAAAGCATGTCATGAAAAAAAACCATATTTCTCCCATAAAGCCTGAAAGTGAATCTGGTTTTGATTGGATGTTGCTTTGACTTCTAAATGTAAACCTGATTGATCTTTATGTTTTCTTCTTTTTCAGCCCTTCAAGGCCTTTTCGCTTCCCCAGAAGGTAGGACATGCCTAAATCTTGCCTTCTCTTGCTCACTTTCAATCTTTCTCACTTTCAATCTTTCTCATTCGTTCTCTCGCACCCACTCTTTTTTCCCGTTACAAAATATGATGTCTGGCCCCATCATACCCACTCTGAGCCAAGTAATCATTCCCCTGTCATGAGTCAGCTGAGTTATCGAAGTGAAAAATAACTGCTTGTACCTGGACTCCATCTGCCCCATGATAAATCTCCGCTCTTCAGTTCGACATTATTGCTCCTTCTAAAAGATTGACTGACTGTTGCTTTTCTCATCCCAATCCTGACAGTGAACAAATATATAATCATCACTATTGTTAGTAATAGTGTTAGTGTTGTTACCAAAGACACTCAGTCTACTTTGTTTATTATGAACATGGTCTTTACTGTTGACCTTTTAAGCCTCTATATAGCAGTAAAAGTTATGTTAAGTGTACAAACTTTTATTACCCTTTCTTCTGGATTCTTGCTAAATGTAAATGAACCCTTAGGGCATGTATTTAGAGAAAGAAAATAACCCAAGTACTTCACTTCTTTTTATCCAGCTATGCGGAGCTCATCGCTGATTGGCCGGTGGTTGTGCTGGGGGTCTGCACAGTCCTCATAGTAGTCTGTGCCCTCGTTAGCATGCTGGTGCCAGATCCGCCCGACTTCTCCGACCCCTTACTTGTAAGTGCCAGAATCCCATGTCCGTCTGCCAGCTTGGTTTCTGCTTCAATTAAACTCTCTTTGTAATGTCCTTAATTCCTCTAATGTAAATTCATTATCGCACAATGCTACACAGGGCTTCGAGCCAAGGGGCACCACAATTGGCCAGCGCCTGGTGACGTGGAACAATATGGTGAAGAACACTGGATACAAAGCGACGCTGGCTAACTATCCCTTCAAGTATGCGGATGAGCAGGCCAAGAGGTGAATGAAACTCACAAACAAAGGCCACTCTTTGTATTCGAAAAGTCCTCTCTAGTCTCTACCTCGCATTCATGTAAATCCCTGATGAAGGCAAATTAGGATTAGGCCTCAGGCCAAGATGGGGGGAATAATTGATTGATGATGTTGATAGACTTGGGAGCGAAAAAAACAACTTGATTCGCTCTCATGAAGAAAAAACAGTCCTCTTTTCTCCGCGGCTCATCTTCCCACTCTGATCTTGGATCATTCGCCTGGCAGCTGAATGGTAATCCTCTCTGTATCTGGGGCGAGAATCAGCGCATCTCTTTGTAGCGTGGCCTGTCAGCAGGTCGCAGAGTTATCCTGGCTCACTCTCTCCATCTTCCCTGAAGGGAGGGCACTGATTAAAGGCACTTCCTGTCTCCGGGACAGGATGTGGCCGCCTCTGAACCTCTGTCGGCACCACTCCTGGCTCCCGTCACTGATAATGGCAGTGGTCAGAATAATTGAGATGACTAATAATAACAATATGACCAAGGATTCCTCCACCTCTAACCTAGAATCAAGTCTTTTGTCATGGCGAGCCTGCCAGGGCCTCCCATTTTAAGACATTTTTTTTTTTTCCAGCAGACTGAATGTCTTTAATTGTGTCATGACGTCATAGTTGTGTGCTAGTCATAGGCAGAGAGTCAGTTCAGTTAAAGTCATCATTTCATGTTTGCTTTAGTTTTGTTGTAGTTTTATATTAAATGTGTTTTACTGCTTCATCATAAATGTATCCATAGTTCGGTGATAAATGTTGCCCTATGGAAAAGCAGAAAAGAAAAACAAAAGAAAAGCAAAAAAGAAAAACAAAAAAAAACAAAGAAAAACAAAAGAAAAGAAAAAAAAGATCAAAAAAATTAAAATACTTCACTACTGAATGTCACTATAATATGAAGGGCTTGTCAAAGCATGAAACTTTCAAGAACTTTACATGCTACCACATTTCCTAATCATTGCCATTAAAGAAGGCTACTGTAGTATGTAATTGAACTGAATAGAGATGCACAGTCCCGTGGATAAATGTAGGCTTTGTGTAATTTAAACAGCCACCAAGAGGACCGATGGTCAGACGACCAGTATGAGAGAGACAAGAGGCAAGCAGAGTGGGACTTCAGCAAAGATAATTTCTTCTGCGACGTGCCAGGTATGCCTACGTACATATCTGGTCATGGATTATATTTCTATTGGCTGCTGGTACATTTTAACTTGTGTTAACTTGCTGATGTCTGCACCATCAGGTGACAGGTATTCAAGACTGGTGTTTGCCTCTGCAGAAGGAAAGAATTTATGGAGCATACAAGCAATCAAATCTATGTGCAATCTTGACAATATAAAGGTATGTGAAGTGTTGAAATATGATATGAAATATGAAATATTCATTGATTTTTATATTATTAATTTATAATCAAGACTTCTTGTTTTAGTTTTTTTTTAATATTTAAAATGTCCAAATCACATGTTTAGTAAACTATATAATAAAATGACGTTTTTAGGTTAACTAATTTAAAAAAGTCTTTAGAACTAATGGATTATGACGTAACCGCTGTCTGTTTTATCCTTGTACAGGTGCGATCCCACCACGAGTACTGGAGCCTGTGCCAGCGGACCAACGCGGCCTCCTGCTGCCCAAGTTGGACCCTGGGAAACTACATCGCTGTTCTGACCAACAAGTCGTCCTGTCAGAAGATCACCGAGAGGGACGTCTCCCACACTCTAAAGATTCTGCGCTCGTGTGCCAAGTACTACCATAATGGGACCCTTGGCCCCGAGTGCTGGGACATGTCGACTCGTAGGAAGGATCAGCTGAAGTGTGCCAACGTGCCACGCAAGTGCACCAAATACAACGCCGTCTACCAGATCCTCCACTTCCTGGTGGACAAGGACTTCCTGAACCCAAAGAGCACCGACTACCAGCCACCGGCACTAAAGTACAGCATGCTGTTCTCGCCGACGGAAAAGGGGGAGACCATGATGAATATCTACCTGGACAATTTTGAGAACTGGAACGCGTCAGATGGCGTCACAACCATAACGGGTATCGAGTTCGGTATCAAACACAGCCTATTCCAGGACTACCTCCTGACCGACACGGTGTATCCAGCCATAGCGATCGCGATTGTGCTGGTCGTCATGTGCATGTACACCCGGTCGGTGTTCATCACCCTCATGACCATGATTGCCATCATCAGCTCCCTTATTGTCTCCTACTTCCTGTATCGGGTGGTGTTCAGCTTCGAGTTCTTCCCCTTCATGAATCTCACCGCTCTCATCATCCTCGTGGGCATCGGGGCAGACGACGCTTTTGTACTCTGTGACGTGTGGAACTACACCAAGTTCGACAAGCCCAACTCGGAACTGTCAGAGACGGTGAGCGTGACGCTGCAACACGCGGCCCTCTCCATGTTCGTCACCAGCTTCACCACCGCGGCTGCCTTCTACGCCAACTACGTGAGCAACATTACCGCCATCCGCTGCTTCGGGGTCTATGCCGGCACCGCCATTCTGGTCAATTACATCTTGATGGTCACGTGGCTGCCGGCGGTGGTGGTTCTTCACGAGCGATACCTGCTGAACATCTTTCCGTGCCTCGGGTCACCACACCATCGTCCCTGTAACACCACTACGTTCTGGGTCAGCCTGTGCCAGAGAGCCAATAAGTGTTTGTTCACCATGTCGGAGGCCTCGAGGATATTTTTCGAGAAGGTCCTGCCGTGCATTGTGATTAAGCTCCGCTACCTCTGGCTCTTCTGGTTCCTGGCCTTTACCATCGGTGGGGCGTACGTGGTGTGCGTGAACCCCAAGATGAAGTTGCCCTCTCTGGAGCTCTCCGAGTTTCAGGTGTTCCGTTCCTCGCACCCTTTTGAGCGCTACGACTCGGAGTACAAAAAGCTCTTCATGTTTGAGCGTGTCCATCATGGCGAAGACCTCCACATGCCCATCACCATCATCTGGGGCGTGACGCCCTTGGACAACGGTGACCCCCTGAACCCCAAAAACAAAGGCAAGTTGACACTCGACACAACCTTTAACATCTCTAGCCCCGCTAGCCAGGAGTGGATCCTTCATTTCTGCCAAAAACTGCGCAACCAGAGCTTTGTGTTCCAGTCAGAGGAGCAGGATTTCACCAGCTGTTTCATGGAGACCTTTAAGCAGTGGATGGAAAACCAGGACTGTGAAGAGGCACCTGTCTATCCCTGCTGCAGCCAGTCCACCTTCCCCTACAAGCAGGAAGTGTTCGAGCTGTGCATCAAAAGGGCCATCATGGAGCTGGACCGCAGCACGATATACCACCTAGACAGCAAGACTCCAGGGCCCAGGTTTGACATTAACGACACCATCCGAGCCATCGTGCTGGAGTTTCAGAGCACCTACCTCTTCACCCTGGCCTACGAGAAGATGCACCAGTTCTACAGAGAGGTGGACACTTGGATCCAGGAGGAGTTGAAGAACGCCCCCAAGGGTCTGAACTATGGCTGGTTGGTCAGCAACCTGGAGTTCTACGACCTGCAGGACAGCCTGTCCAATGGGACGCTGATCGCCATGGCTCTGTCTGTGGTGGTTGCGTTCAGTGTGATGCTCCTGACCACCTGGAACATTATCATCAGCCTCTACGCCATCATCTCCATCGCTGGGACCATCTTCGTCACGGTGGGCTCGCTGGTGCTTCTTGGATGGGAGCTGAACGTGCTGGAGTCTGTCACGATATCTGTGGCTGTTGGACTTTCTGTAGACTTTGCCGTGCACTATGGTGTGGCATACCGCCTAGCCCCTGAGCCTGACAGGGAGGGCAAGGTTGTGTTCTCCCTAAGTCGAATGGGCTCCGCCATCTTCATGGCGGCCCTCACAACCTTCGTTGCTGGGGCGATGATGATGCCCTCCACGGTCCTGGCATACACGCAGCTTGGCACCTTCCTCATGCTGATCATGTGCGTCAGCTGGACCTTCGCCACCTTCTTCTTCCAGTGCATGTGTCGCTGCCTCGGCCCACAGGGCACCTGCGGGCAGATTCCCCTGCCCAAGAAGCTCCAGTGCCAAGCCTACGCCGAGAGCTTGAACCCCGGCCCGACCAGCCGTGGCCAGGGCAAGCACTGCCACATGGGCAAGTATCAGCTGGACTCCCGGGCCGGGGACGTTGAGCACGAACACTACGAGCTCGAGCCGCTGGCCTCAAACGGAAGGAACCTGGAAAAGATCCCGGCGGACGGCGCCGAACCACACACGCAGCTCTGTAATGGCATCGCCCCGCGCCACCCTGCCCCTCGCTCCCCCCACATCCCCTTCAAGGGCACACCAGACCCCAGCAGAGGTGGGGTGGTGGTGGCGTCCAACATGTGCTCCAGCCCCGAGAACGGCCTTGGCGTCCCCGGGACGGAGCTTAGCCAGCGGAGCGCCCACGGCCCACACAGCACCAGCTGCTCCTGTGGGGAGCCTCATTTCCCGCAGCCAATGGGAGCACAGTGGACCGCCCACCCCCACCCCCACTGCACAGGTGACGCCCCATGCCCCATCCACTGTTCAGGTGACGCCCCATGCCCCATCCCTCAGTACACCCTGGCTGTCCCCCATGGCACCCCTGGCGGACAGACCCTCCTGCCCTCATTGGAGGCCATGTACCAGCCTATGGAGTGCCGCATGCACTACATGCACTGCTCCCCTGCCGCCCACTTCCACCCCTGCTCCCAGGTGCGACTCCCTAGGCCAGGCCACAATGGGTGTCACCTGCGGGGCTATTGCGTACACCCCGTGCACCTCCAGCAGCAGCAGGTACAGGGCCTGCCGGAGACCCTGGCTGGGGAGGACACGCCGCAGGTGGGGACATGCGGTATGCCGCACGTGCCCTGCCCCCTCTCCGCACTTGCTCAGAACACTCCGTTAGTTCACACACACACAGCCTGCGCGGCGAGCCACGAACTTCAGAGGCTTGGGGGGAAAGCCCAAGGCAGTCCGAACCCTCCAAACGAAGCATGCGCTCATGTGGGCGCAAGTGTAGCAAAACAGGCAATGCCAATGGACGCTTGTCGTAAGACGCAAGGCGACGCAGAAAAGCCTGACGCTCCTGTTGTCATGCAGGAGGCTAGTGTGAAAAAGTGCAAGCTCAAACACAGGGGCAGAAAAGCTGAGGCGGCATCAGCCTCCCCAAAAAAACTGAACTGTTTTAACAGGACTTTGAAAGGAAAGTGCAATTCTATTGAGTATAACAAGCCAAAAGCAGAAGCCAACGTGCCTGTCATTGCCATAAATTCAAAACCCTCCGCAGAAAGTTTATGCTGATCATCAAAATGAAAAGCAACAAAATGAAAAACAACTCATTAAATTATCTTAACAAATAAATCCTGACATGTGAGATGCCCATGTGCTGTGTTCCTCAAATATTAAATGATTGGGGTTCCTCAGAATTGCTGCCTTGTGTTTTTTTGTTTTTTTTTGTTGGTGTGCTGCGTTTTTTCAGTAATTTATGGGTTATCCTTTCATAATGCCTTTCCTCTGATGTTTTGTCATTCTGTTTTGGCTATGTTCCCGTACAGATTTATTCAATAAATTATTCCACTATAACTTTTCCCCCTCACAAAAAGACCCTTCATGATTCCACATGCCTTTTCCTCAGAAAGGCGAGTGAGTGCATGATTGTTAGTCACCGACTCCTGATTGTCTCCTTCCATGCACATTAAATTGTGTGGAATCAAAGGCCTCTGTTGAAAAGGGTGCAGTTTAAGCTAGTGGTACACCTGTTGCATTGTCTGCAGGGCTGTCGGAGCTTTTCTAAGTTTGTCTGCTCAGGCCTCAGGCAGTGGCTGCATATTCGGGATGTAAGACTTGTGCTATGAAAAGGTGTTTTATGTTGAATGCCGCACTCTTACCTCAGAGGATCTGAGAGTGTTGCATTCCAGGCAGGTTAGTAACACGTTGGACACTAATGTGTTTGGTTTTCCGTCCACACCCATGGAAAACCTTGTGTTTTATGCACGGTATGATAGAACAGTTCAAAACAGAACATGCACGCTTCCACAATTATAGCTCATCTCTTTACTGTACATCTTTCACAAGCTCTGTCTCAACTCATCAGAAGTACATTTTACAATGATTATAGAAAGACCAAGCAGAAATGTGTATTAACACAACACTTTTCTTTAGAAACAGGATGTAGGGCCATTTAGTTTTGCGTCAGTGAAATTATGTTGTGCTTTTTTAATCTCCAAGGTCCTCAAAGGTATACAAACCAAAATCAGTTCAAATGACAAATGTATGTCAATCAAAAATTTGCAGGGAATGCTCTATTTAGGGAATGTGTGTACTTCTATTATTACTGTTTCTGTTTATTACTGTTGTATATTTACTGACTAGCAGTCTAAACAAAAAGTCTGTTACATATGGGTCAAAGTCACCTGAAAGAGGTAGATTGTACTAAACCTCACTTAACTGTTTTGAGGTTGCATTGTGATGACTCGGATGCATTGTAGACATCCCAAACTGAGAGATCACTTGACACTACCCCATATATACCACAGTGATCAGTGTCATGCATGTAGTGAGCTTCAGGTCTAATGGGAAGCACAACACAGGAATGTGGTCATGCTAGGACAGGTTACAGCTATGTGCCCATGGCCTTGTCCAGCCCGCGCTCAATTTAATCCTGCCATGGTCGTGAAGACCACAGGAAACACGGACCGTTAGTTTCCCCTCACAGGCTCCTCTCCTCCCTCCCTTCAACCGCATCCAGACATGAAGCGATTCGCTTGTCATACTTGGTCTCTTGGCACCTAATAAGATTTATCTGAACTTTGTCGCGTGATGCTTTGCTTTGCCAATGGTAACTCTGCTCGTAAAAGCTACACGTTGCTGAATTTTATTAACCTTCTCCACGGTCTCACATCACAACATTGCAGCTAGTCTCTTCCTGTCTGAATGTGGCTTCACCTCCCTACCCCTTGCTGTCTCTATAAACCGATGTGCTGTCAGAGCAGGAGAGTATGTTGAGAGTGTGTGGGGGTGGTGAAGGGGTGAGGGGGGACAGTGCATGAGGGGCTTTACGTCTAGAGCATCAGTCTCCTCAGCCCCTCTGTCTAGTCTTGCCAATCACCTGGGGTACGTTTCGGGCAGACTGCGCTTTTGCCGTCACTCAAAAGGGCGATTGTTTTGGAACCTCTCACCTTGGCCCTCTTGCTGGAGGGCAGCCAGGACAGTGTCTCCTGTGTAAACTTGCCCTTGTTTACCTACCACCCCCTTCAACCCCACATACACCACCCCGGCCTGTCCACAACCATGTGCTGAAGAATGTTTGGGGGTAGGGCAACGAGGGGACGGGGGTGGTTGTAGAACACTATAAGCCTTCTGACGGACTCAGATGGGCCAGACCATAGTCTCCACCGGAAGTGGCAGCTGACGGGGATGGTGGTGTGAGTGTGTGGCATCTCTGAAATGTGGCAAGAGAACAGCCAACTCCATTTCCAGTGCCAGCCAGAACGCACCCATCTTAGTCCTGTGAGCTCACACATAACCAGGCCAAGTCCTAGGCATGTTTATCATGCTGGTCAATAATTCACATATGAAAAAATGAAATAACAAATACAACGTATTCCAATAATACACAACATTTTATATAATGTTACACACATCCCACCAATCCACCTTAATCACTCAAGCATGTTGTGAATGTTGAAACACTGCACTTCATTTTGAAAATGGTATTTTCACAAGCTTTGTATTACTGTGTATCACTTTGAAAACCTTGAAATAATCAGTCTTTGTGTGACCTTATGTTAAATTGCAAAGTTTGCACTTTTAAACTGCTAAAAGAAAAAAAAATCTCAGGCTTTTTAAAAAATGAAGTAGACTCACAATGTAAAATAAACCAGTGTTGAGTCAGAATCCAGCATATTTCATCTAAAAACTTGGCAGCTCCAAGCATTTTGGTTTTAGGCCAACACATGGAAAACGAGGAGTCATTAAGACATAAAAATTAACTAATGGACTATAATTTTGTATAAACACAGACACTTGCAGTAAGAACACTGATCATCCTCCTGTCATTGTAAACCTGCACTATCACTACACCAGTGACATCTGCACGAGAAAAAACATTGGAAGCACTTCCATAATAACTGGACGCAGACCTTGGATAATGTTAGCTAGTTGGCTACTCCTAATGTTTATGTAACTGACCTAAAGCAAAATCATGCCTTAACCTTAACCAATTACAATATAATAAGCTCTTTGCATAGCACCTTTCATACACAGAGTGCTGCTCAAAGTGCTTTACATTTGGAGCATTTGGCACAATAATAGAGAGAAGAAAAAGAAAAGTTGTAATAATACAAACAAACAAACAAACAAGCAAATCAGTAAATAAAACGTCAGAGATTTAGAGTTAGGTAAACAATTAGATTTCACAAGAGATAGATACAACAACAAATACACTACAATTAATGCAGTGAAAATAGGACCCTGTAAATAGCAGCATTAAAAAAACATCAGTAAAATGTGAATTGATGTGAAGAAATAGGTTACAGGGTAAAAGCTCTCTTATACAGGTATGTTTTCAGGTCTCTTTCAGAAATGTCTACAGAATTGGCCTGTTTGATGTACAGAGGCAGGGTGTTCCATAGTTTTGGTGCATAATGGATAAAAGCATCTTCTCAGCTTTGCTTGTGGAGCACTTTGGGCACAATTAAAAGATTAGCATTGGAAGATCTAAGATTCATTTGTGGTTAAAAGTCTAGCAGCAGAGTTCAGTATGAGTTCCAATTTCTTTATATGTTTTTGTTTTTGGGGGAGACCAGTAAAAAATGCATTGTAGTCTAAACTACTAGTGATGACGCCATGGATTAATTTCTCTGCATCTTGTGGTGTTAAAAAAAGGCCGCACTTTGGCAATGTTTCTCAGGTGGAAATAAGCTGTCTGGGTAACTTTTCTGATATGTGGCTTGAAGCTCAACTCTGTAATGTATCTAAGATGACACTTAGGCTTGTTACTTTTCATTTGACTTGGTGTGCCAGGTTCCCAAGATTACTAAGAATGGTGTCTCGTTTTGATTTTGGTCCAACCAAAAGTATCTCTGTTTTATCGTCATTTAGCTTTAAGAAATTGTTGCTGACATTATGCTGACTTGAAGGGCAAATTATGTTTTGCAGACACATGATCCCCTAGACTGACATAAAAATCTCTGCCAGTAATGTAGGTTTGAAACTCGTTTAAAACATTATCAGAGACCATTTTGCAAGGCGGTGAATTAAAACGTTATGATCAATGGTGTTGAATGCTACACTCAAATCTAAAAAATAAGGATTGAAACTTTATTTAAGTCAGTAACAAGTCTAAGATCATTAACTATTTTTACTAGGGCCGTTTCTGTGCTGTGATTTGATCTAAAACCTGATTGGAATTTTTTTGGAGAATGCAGTTTTCAATCTTTATTTCAGACACCAAATAGGTCCATACTATTAAGACAGTGTAGACATACATATAATAAATACATATAATAAATAGGTACAATGCATACAAAAAGAAAAAAAAAGATAGTATCTGAAAACGGTAACGTTGAAGAAGGTATTAAGTTGATTACAGACAACTTGTTCAGGTACTTTGCTCAGGAAAGGTGATAAAAGCCTGTACTCAGGATAGTATGGTCAAGATTTGACTTAAGTAGAGGTTTCACGACAGCGGTTTTAAGACCAGTAGCAATACCGGTATACCTGTTTCTAATGAGGTATGTTATCTTGAGAATAAAGGGAGCCAAATTATCATATGTTTTTGAGGAATCTCAGAGCACATGTTGAGGAGCTGGTCTGGGTTACAATTTTGCTGAGCTCAGATTGCATAATAGTGTTAAAAAAATCTAAATGGGGGGCTGTTACTGTTCACTATTGGGTTCACTATCAAACTTATTACCTGTGTTACTAATGGACATTCTGATAGAAGTTACTTTGTTTTTGAAGAAGCCTGCAAATTCTTTGCATCTTTGCAGCTGAATACATTCCCAACATCGAATAATACTCTATCTCTCTCTACCTTTGGCTGATGGTGTGAATGTCTATGTAGCCTCTACAGATCTCCTTACCCTTCGTAATGAGTGGTTTTCTCCAGTCAGAGAACCATTGCCAGTGTGTTTGGAAAACGTCACTGAATCCTCAGTCAGTTTCTGTTTTTTTTTTTCCTGGTGGTGAATTTGTAAGGGGGAGGAGTTGTGGGTTTACTTTTTTATATTATTTTTTAGGGGGGTGGCTGGGTATTGACACACTACCAGGATGCAGACAGGAAATGAGCCCAAATGTCACACGGAGGTCAGTGTTAAACAAATGATAGAGCGTGTACACCGACATGCATACTAGTGCTTTTTTTTTTACAAGGATACTGTAAGCCGCTCAGAAAATAATTGCATGGTAAATACACCATACGATATGACTGAGCTTGGAATACATGCATTCATACCATAAAAAGAGCCTCTTTGAAATGAAAAACTCTCAACAGGAAATTAGCAAAGAAAGCTCCAATGGGTCATCTATTCATGCAGCAAACATTCAACCCGCTGGCAACATTTTGAAGTCTTCTCAAAAAGCATGTATCTCACAAACACAGAAACACATTATTGTAATATGACAGGCCTATGCCTCATGCAAAACATTTTTAAGAAGAAAAAAATACAATGACAAATACATGGGCAGCCGTGGCCCACTGGTTAGCGCTTCAGACTTGTAACCGGAGGGTTGCCGGTTCGAACCCTGACCAGTAGGCACGGCTGAAGTGCCCTTGAGCAAGGCACCTAACCCCTCACTGCAGCTCATTGCACCGGGATTAGTGTGTGCTTCACCTCACTGTGTGTTCACTGTGTGCTGAGTGTGTTTCACTAATTCACAGATTTCCCTCAAAAGAGTATATATTATTATACTTATATAATACTATATTATAAGTATTATAAGTATATATTTTTTTATCAAATACAATATACACTTCTCTATAACACATTGGATGGAGGTAAGGTAGACATGCACTGCAGATGTTCCTTTGACCATGTGTGTGAGACAGATGTGTTAATGGTGCTATCATGCATGTTTAAAAACGGATATCTTCATGCCACTTTACAATGTCCCTGGATATTATTAACCAGCTCAATATTGCTTTACCTATATTTTGTGACGGGGGAGCTCTTTGTATCTATTTACTTTAGTGCTGGTTTAATACTTCTCATTCAATATTGATCATGCTTGTGTCTTCCTGGACATTTCAGGTGCAGCTATAGGAGGACGTCATCTGTGTGTCTTTCATTATGTATCCGTGAATAAATGAACACCAGGGATTTGTTTACCATACAAATATCCAAAAGACTGATCAAATTAATCTCGTGGGAGACATTTAAAATTTCTGTGTCATCCTCTGACTAGGATTCTAGTTCCACTAGAGTACACATAGGCTATGCAGTTTGGTAACATTCATTGCACCAATACAATAGTGAATGCACATATTTTTAATTAACAAAAAAAAAAACACCTTTCAGGACAACTTCCTTTGGATCATGCTAGTCAGTGACAGCATTGTCATCTGTGTTCTCTCTCAAAGTTAATTTCCCCTTTATGACATCCTGTTTTGTAATGTGTGGTCTCCATTGAGAAATATGGTGAAAGTGAGATACAATGGGAAGTGCTGATTTGAAAATACTAACAGTGGCACAGGATGTGTTACGAAAGGAGCGATAAAAGATAAATTACAAATTGCAAACAAATATCTTCATGGCTCAAGACAACTAGAAGACCACCCCTTGAAAGAATAGTCTTTCCACCCAAAAAGATTTAGAGATTAAAGTCACCTTCTAAAATAATGTTTATTTAATAATAAAATATGCTACTAACACGTCTTTTGAAATATATTATTGTATGAGGTTCGAACATGACCAAGTAGTTTTATTTATTAATTTATTTATGGTTGAAAAGCTGCAGCCAAAGCTTATAGTACCCTCTATTGGTGGAAAAACAGAACAAACTTGTGTATATTCTCTTTTAGTCTGTGGGAATGAACATGATCTCCTGGGCATGTTGACCAGATTAATTTTTTCTCAAAAGACAAATCTCATAAAAAAAAAAAACAGATTTGCTTTCACACATTAGTCATCAAAATCTATTTTTAGAAAAATGGGCACAAAAGTACAAAAAAACACAAAGAACCACATTCTTCCACACACTGAAGCAAACTGATAGTGAATGTTTGTGCAGTATAATTGGCAAGGTGAGTGAATGGATGGGCCTCTTCTTCAGCCATTTCCTTACAGACTTTTAAAGCAGAAGACTGGTAGTATCTTTTGAGCTAGATCTGGGTAATCACTCTCCCATTGCTTTGGTGCATCTATCTAAATCAGGCCCTTGATTGATATACACTACCAGTCAAAAGTTTGGACACAAATACTCATTTATACAAATTGCAGGGGGGTACCTTGCAATACAACCTCAACCAACAGCAAAAGCAGATCTGGATCAGACGTACGCCAAATCCATTTTATATCTGCTGTCTGGTTCTGTTGCTGGCTGCCATTCAAGCAAGAACAACTTTTGACAAACACAAGCTATGGCAGAAAAGATCCATGGTATTTCAGGGCCTCCAGAGTTAGATCATCTGTGCCATGCTTGAGGGTTTGAGTTTGTGGGATGTACTTTCATGGCAATAAAAAACTATGCAAAAAGGTCTCAAGTCCCGACTTGTCTGACTGCATTTAACTCAATATCTGGTCCATCCTTTTGTCTCTTGGGGCATTTGACCTTTGAGTCCTTAAAAATCTTCACTATGAGCCTGTCAAAGAACCACTCTATGTCCTGGGTGTCGTCCGGCCACTGAAGGTATTCTCGATTCTTTACGAATGCTCTGATTGGCTCGTACTTCATTAGTCGGAAATGGGGTATGCTACCAACGATGACCATGACTAAGACGTCTTTCAGTTCCTCAAGCATCCTCCTCTGGGCCAGCATGAAGGCCTCTAGGCACCAGCCGTCCTTCAGGAACTCTTTGGACACCACACACAGCGTCTTCCGGCTGCCCCATATGGCACTCCTGATGTTGGTCAGGTGATCCTCGCCGGGGATAAAGTCCCGCGCCTCAAAGCAACAGCGCAGCTGATTGTGCTCGGCAAACTGCGAGTCCAATCTCTGCAGCAAAGCCGACTCCACCCAGACAAAATCGTTCTCTGCGAAGCACAGATAGACGTCGTACTGGAGGTTGTCGAGTTGCGGCGGAACCTGGGGCTTGCCCTCGATGACTCTCATCTTCAGCTTCTTGTAAATGGTAAAGGCGTGCCCCCGGAATCGGGCATAGCCGATGGAGCCGAGGGTGACGGTCACAAGGAACGTGGAACAGCTTATGAACAGGATGAACTGCAGCACTTGCGCCAGCTGCTCGTCATTCTCCTCGCACTGGTCAGGTGTGAAGTTGGAGAGGGCCACGCCTCGTAGCTCCTGGGGAAACTCGCACTGCAGGTCTGAAAGTTGGGTTGCAAACGCTACATTGGTGGTGTTGGCCCAAGCCTGAAAGTCCCTCAGATTGCAGTCACAGTAGAAACGGTTCACTTTCAGGTCAATAACGCTGAGGGAGCGAAACACGTCTGGGTCCGGACTACTGAGGAGGTTGTAGGAGAGGTCCAGAAGCTTAAGGCTCAACGGAAACACATCCTGTTTAAGATGTGTCAGAGAGTTATGGGACAGGTCCAAATAATTAAGAGATGTTAGGCCTTTAAAAATGCCCTTTGGTAGGGACTCCAGTTGATTAAAACTAAGGTACAAATTCTGTACTTTATTAAGATGGTCAAATAAATCTAGACACAGTCCCCTTCCCCATATTAACTGCAAAGCACTGTTGTGCAGGTAAAGTACTTCCAATTTGTTACTAGATGGTATTGAATTGTTTGAATTATGGACACAAAATGAAAGGAAGTTATCGCCGAAATTGAGTACTACAGTATTGGGAAAGGTAGCCAAAATGATGTACAAGTCTTCCATATTCCTGAGTCGGTTATTATTTACCCTGATTGTGGTTGCACTGCTTGCGACATCCCCCAGTTTGTATAACAAACCGATTTTATTGTCGTCCAGGTGCAGCTCTTGCAGATTCGGCAAGTGTGCAAAGGTATAGACTGAGGTGAGGGAGTTTCCCGTGAGATCCAACGCAAGCAGATTGGACAATCCCGAGAATGAATTATGCTGAACTACACCAATGTGATTATTTGTCAAATCTAGCAATATTAGGTTAGGCAGATTCTGGAAAGTATGTTCGTAAATTTCTCCTATGAGATTATTGGAGAGGTTAAGCCTCTGCAAATGTGTAAGTCCAACAAACGCACCCTTCTCAAACTGATTAATTTTATTGCCTGCCAAAGACATGATCAGCACATCAGATAATGATCTGAACACCGCCCACTTTAAAATGTTGATAGAGTTTTTGGACAAATCGATGATTTCAATGCCACTGAATTTTAGAGGGTCAAAGGTGAATCTGTCTGGATTCTTGAAGTTGTTGAATCCATATCCTGAACCCATGTTATTTGAATAGAAAATCAGATGGTTGATCCTTGTGCCCATAATGGCAGAGAAGAACAGTGTTGCTTCTTCAGTTGTGAGTCCATTAAGAGATAAATCAAGGGTGTCAAACAACATGTTCTTAAAGGGGTTTCCGCAGTTTGTCCAGTTAAAATCTGACGGATTCATGTCAACAAGATGGACAGTGGATAATTTTAGATGTTGGAAATGTTTACCTTGAAAGGCAACTAAATCGCTCTCACATATAGATTTCATTCGGTTAATGGAGAGATCCAAAACACTGAGATTTGTCATATTTCTGAAGAACATAGCTGGTGTGAATTGCTTTATGTTGTTGCCAAAGAGGTTCAGCTCCTGAAGGGAGAGCAGAGGCCGCAGATAGTTGCCTGAAAGAATGCGCTCATCAAGGCCACAGTGCAACAGAACAAGAGTCCGGAGGTTTGACAGGCCCTGAAATGCATCCGTCTCAATCTGCATTCCCCTGTTGTCCCCCAAGTGAAGAAACGTTAGGTTGTACAGTCCTCTGAAAGTGTTATTCTTGATGACGAGACCTCTGACACGCTGTGATCCAAGGTCGAGATGCACAAGGCTCTCCAGGCCTATGAAAGAATCTTCACTGAGATTATGAAAGTAGTTTAAACTGAGGTCCACATGGGTGATGTGGGGGGGCAATGGTGGCACCTGTACTAAAGATCTTCCACTACAGTACGCCCAGTTCTTTTCTATTCTACATTGCTGTGAGCAGTTTGCCAGTAGAAGAAATATTAAAAACCCAAGTGATAAGATGGTTATTGCTGGTCTTCTGGTGGTCATCCTGGAATAAAATAAAAGTCAGAATGATGTGAAATTGTGTGGTAGTGCTGGCACCTTCTCAAACATTGCACAACAGAATGCCCATGCAGTGTCCATTTATCACGCAGAGCTGAGAATATTACATTGAGTTCTTAGTGGCCATCCAATAATTTAATTTCAAAGAGACTTGGGCAATGCTACATTTTCAATCTAAGCATCATATTGAATATTTTTAAAAACGTATTTGGAGTTAGGCTAATGGTCTAATATCGATAGCTGTTTGCTGTTCAACAGCAGTTAGATGTTACAAGCGTGCTTCCCGGCAGAGCGCAAACGTCCAGCAAACACAGCCTAGATTATCAGATTGTGCCAATTAGACGTTGTCTTCATTTCAATATTCAATTTGACAATAACCCAAACTTCTGTTTCTGAATGAATGTGATAGGGTCGGGCAAAGACAATTGCCATTAAATAGCCTAGCAAGGACTGTATGACGAAGTTAGCAAATACCAAAGATAGATTCCTCCAAGACACTTTTGGGAGCATTACATTCTCTGCACATTCATATCAAAAGGGTCCTGTCAGAAGCTTGCGGAAAAATAACATCTTCGATTGAGTCATGTTTGTTCTTCGCATTCATCCTCAGTTCATACGGACAAAGTTTGACAACGCCACGAATGCATTTTACACCACTAAACTTCACATATTAAATTCAACACACTTTATCGACACATACCTGAACGATTTTGTCCCAGTTTGTGATTTAGAGAATCCAGGGTGCCTTGCCTCACGTCGTGTAGCGCGACTGTAGGCTAAGCTTCTTCAGCCATTGGAGCCCAGCAACTTCCTCTCTGACAAGGTGTAGCCTATCCCATGTTTAAACAAACCACCGAGTTTTTAGACAATAGCTTAGTAAAAATTGCGCTCTCGCATTTTTTCTGTTTTAATTAAGTTCCATTTACTGTTTACACAGTTATCTTCAAATATGTGTGGCAACGTGCGACAACTTTAATTCCAACATTGGACTTCGAATAGGCCTACTTTGAATACAGTGATCCCCAACATAAGTCTTATCTAAATATTTAATATGATTAACAAGGTGTGTGTGTGTGTGTGTGTGTGTGAGAGAGAGAGAGCTTTTGACATAATATAGGCCTATTGTTATAGTGCAAAAGTCATAGGGCATGCATGCCTGCAAAATAGATTTTTTTAAAAGTATGACTTGTCATTTTCCCACTGGAAAATGCATGGGAAAGAATGATACAGATTAGATTGATGATGAGTTGCTAAAATATGCTGGTGTTCAGTCTCATGGATCCTGTTTTAGTAATACAAAATCCCCAGATTTAATCTTGAAAAGACATTCGCTCCCATAACAACTATTGTGCAATAGCTTCCCAAGAGATTCTGCAATTTCATGGTTTTATTTTTTTAATGGTGCCAGTCTTTAATTTACAAATACTACCACCTAGTGGTAGGTGCCAACACTCACATAAATACTTACAATACATCAGTAGGCCTATGTTATGCAGTTACAATACATCCTTTCAGAAACATTCTTTAGCATATAGTGATATAAAGGCAAAAAATCCTTCACATAACATTCTTTTTACTACACCTTTCCAAAGTTTCTCAATTCCATTATGATAAAAAAATATATATCTTTCTGCACGTTATAATATATTTAGTCTCAACAAAATATGTGTTTGGGAGGGCTAGACTACATTTACATATACAAATCATTAATAATCAATAAATAGTTGTTATACATTGTGCATTTCCTCTGGTTATTTACTTTGTTTTTGATATCACCAGTATGAACTTGTCTGACCTGATTCTCCATTTGCTACAGGACATACAACAAATACTTGATATCTATTTTGTACTTCTTGCTTATTATTTTGACTTCCTGTAGTATAGTCTTCAAGATAATGCTGTACATTAAAGCAGGACTAACAGCTCAACCCGACTCTGTGACCTCTAAAGTCAAATCCTTTTTCAGGGACAGTTGCAGGGACACTGGTCACATGAGCGGGTAGTGAAGGTTGCGATTGCAACACCACGCTGTGCTTTGGGGAACTTGCAGTACAGTTGCGAAATCGGAGTGAACAAAGTTGCTTTGGCCTGTTTTGCCCAAACAAGAAAAGCCCTCAGGTCACAGTCACAGGAGAAACGGTTCTTTTTCAGGTCAACGACACTGAGAGAACGAAAGAGTCCTGGATCCGGACTACTGAGGAAGTTGTCGGAGAGGTCCAGCACTTTCAGACTCCCTGGAAATATGCGCTCTGGAAGATGGGTTAGAGAGTTGTGGGACAAATCCAAACTGTAGAGAGAGGACAGGCCTTTAAATAGCTCATCTGGTAGGGACTCTAGTAAATTAAAACTTAAAGACAGAAATGACAGTTCACTGAGCTGATCAAATAAATGCAGGCAATGTCCTCTTTCCCATATCAACTGCAAAGCATTGTTTTGCAGATGAAGCTCTCTCATCCTGTTACTAGATGGTATTGAACTCTTTGAACTAGTGGAACAAAAGGATAATAAGTTGTCCCCAACACTGATTTGTGTAACATTGGGGAAATTAGCCAGTATGGTGAATAAATCCTGCATATTGTCCAGTCTGTTTTTATTGAGAGATACTGTGGTTGCACTGTTCACTGTAGTCTGTAGTCCATCCACTGATGCAATTTTGTTATCATCCAGGTGCAGCTCTTGCAGACTGGGCAGGGGGGAGAGATTGTACACTGACAACAGGCAATTTCCTGTGAGATTTAAAAAGCGTAGATTTGAAAGCCCAAGGAAGGATAGATACTGAAGCGCGCCAATGTTGTTTTGTGACAAATCTAGAATTCTCAAATTGGGCAGATTCATGAATGTATGGGAATAAATTTCTCCTAAGAGGTTATGAGAGAGGTTTAGCTTTTGTAAATCTGTCAGGCCAAGAAATGCATTTTTCTCTATAGAGTTTATCTTATTACTTGTCATTGTTATGCTTGACAAATTAGCCAACGGTGTGAAAACAGAGTTCTTTATAACATTGATAAAGTTTTTGGACAGGTCAATGGATTTAATGCCACTGAATTGTAGAGGTTCAAATGTGAGTCTATCTGGATCCTTGAGGTTGCTGGTCCCAAATCCTGAACCCATGATATTTGAACGGAGAATCAGATGGTTAATCCTGGTGCCCAGAATAGCAGAGAAAAACAATTTTGCTTTATTGGTGCTCAGTCCCGTAAGTGATAAATCGAGAGTGTCAAATGACATGTTCTTAAAGGGGTTTCCACATTTTGTCCAGTTAAAAGTCCACGCATTCATGTCAGTCAGGTGAACGGAGGACAGACTGAGCAGCCTGAAGTGCTTACCTTGAAAGGCAACTAAATCGCTCTCACATATAGATTTCATTCGGTTAATGGAGAGATCTAAAACACTGAGATTTGTCATATTTCTAAAGAACATAGCTGGTGTGAATTGCTTTATGTTGTTGCCAAAGAGGTTCAGCTCCTGAAGGGAGAGCAGAGGCCGCAGATAGTTGCCTGAAAGAATGCGCTCATCAAGGCCACAGTGCAACAGAACAAGAGTCCGGAGGTTTGACAGGCCCTGAAATGCATCCGTCTCAATCTGCATTCCCCTGTTGTCCCCCAAGTGAAGAAACGTTAGGTTGTACAGTCCTCTGAAAGTGTTATTCTTGATGACGAGACCTCTGACACGCTGTGATCCAAGGTCGAGATGCACAAGGCTCTCCAGGCCTATGAAAGAATCTTCACTGAGATTATGAAAGTAGTTTAAACTGAGGTCCACATGGGTAATATTGGGGGGCAATGGTGGCACCTGTACTAAAGATCTTCCACTACAGTACGCCCAGTTCTTTTCTATTCTACATTGCTGTGTGCCATTTGCAGCTAGAAGGCTGATAGAAATCCCAAGTAATAAGATGGTTATTGGCCTTCCCGTGGTCATCCTGAAATAAAAAAAGATGATAGAATGGTGTTATGTATGTGCCAAAAGAGTTGTATTTAGACCTAAACAGTTCTATGTGTTCTATGTGTAGGCAAAACATTACAATGCAATGCAATGCAATGCAATATTATCAATATTATGCAATGCATTATCACCCGGAGAGAAGAAATACCTATGAAGTAGATCTGGTAAAAAAAAGTTTAATCACCGTTCCATATCAATGCTTATGAATGGTAACTATAACAACGATAGTATGGCAACGGTTGAGCCTGGAGGCAGGCTTCGCAACAATGGAATCAACTGTAAACAAGCTAACTGTCCATGCTATCGCTGTTATAGGGCCAACGAAAGTTGTTTCAACAAGCTGAACTAGTGAGCTTCTTTTTAAACGGAACCGCGTGTTTCCTTGGCTTTACAGTGGCAACCGGGTGACAAGTGGGTGATAAGCGGGATAACGGCCTTCGAGGTGTGTCCAGTTATACGGAATGGTTTTAATAGACTCGGGCAGAGCGCAGTGTCGGGGAGTTCTTTGCCCCTCGCCCTCGTCCATTAATTCCGTATAACAGTACACCTCGGCGGCCGTTATCCCTTACATAAAACGCATCCCTAACAGCTGCTTGGACATTTAAATGGACAGTTAAATGGTTAAATGTAAATAAGGTTATAACTCCACAATTGAACACATTTAAAATAATCTGCTGCATACAGTATCTGCTGTTCTACATAATAACTGTTTTTCCAGTGTGCCTCTACTGTGCATGTATCTTCCTGTGTTGGTTTCCCATGAGACACTCACCTTCTCTCAGGTGGATCCAGTGTTCCGCTTTAACACTCTTACTGAAGTCGCGTGGCTTTTTATGCTTGCAAGGAGCAGCCAACGGATATCTCAGTGTACTTGTGGCACAACAGGGGAATTTCCAGGTCAGAAAAACCCTGTGATGTATTTACTGCCGCAACAGGCTTGTATTATGCAATGCTACTACTACACAGTAAAGGTTACAACATAGAGAGCGTAGTGCACAATGTCCAATTATTTGTCTTCAATGATGATGACAAACAACCAATGGGCTTTCACCATAGTTCCATCCGTGCTCAAAAACAGATTTCATGTTTAGGTCTGTTCCGACCCCCTGTGCCCCCTTCAGGTCCTGGCCTGTCAGTGCACGGGCAGGGCTGGGCCTGCCTAGGCTAATGACGTTATGAGGTGCATCTCTCTCTCTCCCTCTCTCTGTAGGCCCTCGTTGGCACTTTACTTGATTTCCTTTTGACAAACGCACATTGCTTCATTTCTCTGTTTTCTCTCCTTTTATCTCACTAACTCTCTTCCTCTCTTTTGTTTTCGCAAATAGATAGATATTCCTCCCCTAGATATTCGTTGCTTATCATTTTGCTCTATTTTCAATACATTATCTGTTTGATTTTTTTGATTTGTGGTCGTCTCCCTTTATGTTGCGGTCTGTGAATGAGCTGTCCGTGACATAAGTGACACACTCCAGTAACAAGTCACCAGTGATCAGCATAGATCAGGTGGATCTGTGTAGAGGCAACTGAACATTAGTCATTTCAAAACCTGAGACTGAAACATGACTTCCTGTGGCAGTACAATCTGAAAGTGGTAAAACACCAGCTAACAGAGCCGATTGAGCTGCCCCAGTATCCCGTAGTATGTGGACATGCACACTATTTGACTTATCAGGAATCAGAGAAAGAAAAAAACTCTGACTAAACCTATAGACCCCTTCAATGTTTGTAAACATCTAGAGCTTAGATTGGGTGCACGCGCAGCATGGGGTCAGAAAAATGGAGCAGCTAATAGACCTGCATGTTGAGCTATCAAGGTATGTACTGTTATTGTCACCCAAAGACTGATGCCCAGTTCTGCACATTTTCTCTAAGATCATCAATGCATGCCCAGATTGAGCAATGTTAAGCACATAACCGGTTCCATGTGATCCGATTGGATGATTTAAAGTTCTCAAGAAACTGATCATTAAAGTTCTTAAGAAACTTGAGATTGGTATGGTATGGCCTGGGCGTAGGTTTAGGGTGGGACGCTACAGTAAGGACTAGTCCCAATCAATTTTATGAGATGACAAAATATTTTGTCAATATTATAGCGAACTCCTCTGTGGTATTTGGACTATTCCGACGGCTAGGCGACAGTAAAATAAACACTGTCATTTGATTGGCTGAAACCGAAGAGGTTTTATCTGACACGCACCAAAACATAGCCTAGGTTGCTAAGTTACAAGGTTGGGTGCACACGCAGCATGGGGTCAGAAAAATGGAGCAGAAGACTGTAAACCGTACCTTAATAAACTAGATGTACTGCAGAGCGGTGCATGCTGTGTGTGCATGTGACTGCTTGACTGCATGTGTGTGTGTGTTATGTGTTTGTGTGTGTGTGTGCCCGCTTGCCTGCATGTGTTTTTATGTGTGTATGTGTTTGTGTGTGTGTGTGGATGTGTTTATGAGTGTGTGTGTGTGCGTGCATGTGTGTGTGTGTGTGTGTGTTTGTGCATGCGTGCATGTATGTGTTTGCGTCTGTGTGTGTGCGTGTATGTGTGAGTGTGTGTGTACGAATGCCTGCATGTCTGCTGTGTGTGTGTGTGTTTATTTGTGTGTTTATGAGATGCACTCAAAAAGTCACAACTGAACTTGTCAAGCGGTCTCTGACAATGTCTGATGTCTGACAAGTCTCTGACATCATCAATGCAAGCCCAGATTGAGCGATGTTGAGCACATGAGCAATGATGAGCACATAACCGATTCCATGTATTCTGATTGGATGATTTAAAGTTCTCAAGAAACGGACCATTAAAGTTCTTAAGAAACTTGAGGTTGGTATGGTATTGTTTTGTGTGTGTGAGCAACCTACAAGTTACTCATCTTGCACTGGATCATCTTCCTGAATCACAATATGATCACAACAAGTCTGGGCAAATTATGAATTTTAGATGATGCATAAGGCAAGTTGTTGCAGGGCAACCACCTAACCGGTTCCATGCGTTCCAGTTGGATGATTAAAACTTGAGGTTGGTGTGTGTGTGTGTGAGCAACCTACACATTACTCATCTTGCACTGGATATGTGGTCATTTAATCCACGCAGGGATTCATTTCTGAGTAGCCTAAACCATGACATATTTTTAAAATTCACTGGATTCTCTACAACTGGCATTTTTTATTGACAACAACAGCATCATACTTGTACTCTGCACAATGACAATAAAGTTGAATCTAATCTAATCTAATCTAATCTAATCTAATCGTACAGTATATATGTATAAACATGTCACTGGATTAGGATTTACTGTAATATATTTTCAGATGCAATGTCCTTTCAAAGTGCTTTTTCGCAAAAAATAAATAAATAAATAAACTAGAAAATGTAATTTCGAGGAAATTACCAGTGCATGAAAATATAAACATACTGTATATTAACATAAAATGCAAAACAAACTTTTACTTGGAAACAGTTGGCAGGAGTCATAGTTGATAACAACTGACAGTTGAAATGGCTGAACAGTTAAATAGTTGAGTAGTTTAAGTAGTTAAATTATTTAATAGTGAATTATTGGAGTGAGGACATTTATTTTGAAACAGTTGTGGGCAGAGGAAATAGTTGAACAGGATCAAATGGGTGCAAATCAAGTTACTTAGTCCATTATGATGTCATAGTGCCAATGCAAAGTCTATGGGGGAAAATAAGTTTGTTTTTCATTAATATCTCAAAAAGTATAAAGTTTACAAAAGTGAAAAATACATTCCTCAAGTGTCCTTTTCAAGACCTATGTTACAAAGTTTGAACGAAGTTTCTACGTTAACTGAATGAAGCTGAATTAGACACAGAAATTTGGTGGGAAGAAGAAGAAGAAGAAGAAGAAGAAGAAAAAGAAGACTTCGGATAACAGAAAATATTCCATTCATGTATAGCATTTTAGTTACATTCATATACACAAACCTAAAAAATATCCCTCGTCTTTTAGGCTACTCACTGCGAAGGTGACAGTACATTAAAATGTGGCTTGTAGTTTTCAGTGGTAATTTGTTCCAAGTCATGCATATGGGTGCTTTTACGCGCACCGATGAGCGAATATTCCCTTGTACGCTTCAGACAGTGGAAGGCGAGCAAACACAGGGCTAGCAAGGCACACACAACACCAATTACAAGGAATCCACCGGCTGTCACAGCTGATGGGCTCTCTGTTGTGTACTTGACGGTCGGGGTGACAACGCTGTATGAGGTGGTGAAGCCTGATCCTTCAGTTGATACACATTCTTGGCCGTCCACCAACTCATATCCCTCACCACACCAACAGGTGTATCCACCAAACGTGTTGTGACAGTGCTGATCGCAATAATCCATATCACACTCGTCTTTATCAACACAAAAGTAGTTGTCGTCCAGGATGTAACCATCTGGACATATACAGTTTTTCAGTCTTTTTTCTCCGTCGGTTTCCGTCGTCGGTTTCTCACAAAGAGCTGGACATTCCTGGTGTGGGCAATGCAATATGCATTTGTGACGGTCTTCGTCTGATACCTTGTGTCTCTCATAGCAAGAGCAGTTGTAGCTGCCGGGTGTGTTAATGCATACGTGTTCACATGGCATTTTAGCGCATTCGTCGATATCCACACAAAAGCCTTTCTGCATTTCAAACCCCGTCTTGCAAGTGCAATGGAAACCTCCGCGCGTATTTACGCACATCGTGTGAGCCCCCGCGCACATTCTTTCATTTGCGCAGTCATCTATGTCTTTGCAGCTCTTGCCGTCTGCATCTAGAGAGAAACCCTGTTCGCAAAGGCAGGAGAAACTTCCATTATGCGGAATGCAGCTCTGCTCACACCCAGATCCCTTACAAGGATCTGAACGGCAAGACCGACCGTTGCGGTCATCAACCAAGTAGCCAGGAGAACAGTTGCATAGATGTTTACCATTAACCCTGGTACACTTCTGCTCGCAGCCGCCGTTCAAGACCTCACAGGTCCACGGTGATATCTGCCAGTTCTCAGCGCAAATGTAGTGAGTCCCACCATTGAGCTCCGCCACACTTCCAAACGGTAAAACGCTAAGCTCAGGCCCCTCAACGCCATACGGTGTCCGGTACGTTAGGATCTGTGAATCCGACAGAAGTGGTTGACAACCTGAGTCAAATCCAAACTCACATATAAATCCATCGACTGTATCAGTACACGATCTCTCCCTCCACTTTAGGTCGTCTGTGGACACCGTTACGCACTGTTCGGAGGTAGGGCAAACAGCGTCGTCCTTGTCCCAGTTGCGAAAGTGGGCTTCTTCTTGTCCCGTAATCCATTTGTATCCTTTCAAATCAGAGGATTGGGGACAGTTGCCATTAAACTGTAGCCCGATCCAGAAGTCACCTTTTAAGTCGGTCAATAAAGTTGATATTGCACTGCTTGATGCACTTGATCGCACTGTCAATAAATGTCCGTTTAAATCTTGACAAACCTTTTTTGCGGCAGTAAAATCTGCTATGTTCTCGTGTACACTAAAACATTGATTGTCTACACAGAAACCAGTGAGGGATTCCACGTCCAAGAGGAACGTGTAAGTCAGGATCACTTGCATAGTCGTCACCATCGTCGAAAAGCTCAAACTCCTTTTAGACATCTTAACAGGTGGGATGGGAATAGAAACTTAGTCTGTTGTTTTATGAGATGATGCGCCGCGACTATCATGAGTATGAAAGTGGAATGAATGCGGTCTTATGAGCCTCGCTGCAGCCTTTTATAATAAAGGTGTTTGAGTCGTGACTCACTCGGATCTTTCACCCGTGTCTTAAATTAACCCATGAGTCGCGAGTCTCTAGTATCATTAACTCGGATCAGTTGAGTCCTACTACAATCTAAAACGATAAACAGCGCCACACACAAACCTCTTGCAACATTAGCTAGCCTCCTAGCTAATGAGTGGATCTTTAGAGCAGCGAGTAACTCAAGGTAAAAAGCAAATCCACAACAAAAGCCATGCTTTCACTTCTGAAATAACATATGTTCTGCACGCATAGCCTACTATAAAATGCAATTAGGTCGCAAAGACAGTCCGAAACATTACAAGCTCTGTATGGAGAGTAGGCTAGCCTACCTGGGTCAGTCGGATCAGCCAGGCGGGCCGGTTACGTTGTTGTTATGAGTGCGAGTCAGCCGAATCAGCCGGCTACGTTGTCATGAGTGGATCTTTAGAGGAGCGAGTAACTCCTCGTCAAGGTTAAAAGAAAATCCACAACAAAAGCCATGCTTTCACTTCTGAAATAACATATATTCTGCACGCATAGCCTACTTTAAAATGCAATTAGGTCGCTGAGACAGTCCAAACATTGCAAGCTCTGTATGGAGTTGCTTTAGTAGGCTAGCCTACCTGGGTCATTTGGATCAGCCGGGCGGACCGGTTACGTTATGTTGTTATGAGTGCGAGTCAGTCGAATCAGCCGGCTACATTGTCATGAGTGGATCTGTAGACGAGCGAGTAGCCTAGTTTCTACTCGTGTCATAATAATAGGCCTAATGAGAATAGTAGTAGTAGTAGTAGTAGTAATAATAATAATAATAATAATAATAATAATAACAATAATAATAATTTATTTACTGCAGGGCATTTCTACGTTTCTATGTCTACATTGAAAGTCAATTGCTTAGGCTAGGTTAAGACAATAAATAAACAGTCTGGCTCAAACTGCTTTCTTTCCCGTGAGTGGGTGGAGGTTTTGATGCTATTATATTAGGCTATTTTATATTATATTATATTATATTATATTATATTATATTATATTATATTAGGCTACCTAACAGTATAGCTATGATTAATAATAATATTAGTTGCCTAGTATTAGCAGCCTATAATACTTATTAGAATAGATTCCTAGTAGCCTACTATTAGTATATAGTAGTGGTAATAAACATTGTAGCAGAGTAGCATTAGACCTAGGCAAACTTTTCTATTGTTAACAAAACAACAACAAATAATTAATTATTATAATATAGGCTACCCTCTCTGTCAATAAGATCAAAGTTTCTGAACATGAGCACCAAAAAGATGAACAATGTGTGGATGCACTTTGACCAGGAGAGCAAAACTCTAAAGGCTAAATGCAAGTACTGCAAATACCTGGTTTCAAATCATGGAGGATCCACATCCAACATGAGAAGGCACTTAACGAAATGAAGCACCCCACTGCACTGCTTGAACGTAGGACTGAATTTCTTTGCGATTTAGCAATACTGACTCAAGTGACTCAAGTGACTCGTTCAACCCGGATCAGTTTAGTGAGTGACTCAGAATAACCCGGATCCTTAAAAGGAATCGAGTTTGACAGGCCTATTTTATAACCCGCCCCCAACATGTCATGCCGCTGAATGCGGACAGGAAGGAAGTTTGGACTGAGGCAGTTGCTTATCTGTCTTCCAGTAACTTTCTCCTCTCAGCGAGTCAGCGTCAGCAGGGAACGGTCAGGATTGGATATGTTGGACACGCAAGTGACCTATTATTTACCCACCTTTTACGTTTTTTCAACGGTCTTCTATATTTGGCGACTATCTTGACACATGTAATCGATTGCTGCCCAACATATTGAAGTAGCCTATAAATACAAGCAATTGTCAATTGATACTTAAATGAAGACCTATCACTATTAATGTTTGGCTTTGATAGGATAAACTATTATGGTTGGTGTTGACACTGCAGCAGGTTATAATGGGCCTAATGGTAGGCGTAAAAGCCGAAAATATTTGTGTGCCAGACCGAAGGCACACCCGTGGTCACTGTTGTGTAGCCAAGTCTATAGTCTTTCAGCCCATAAGAGAATGACCATCACCCACGCCGTCGACTGACCGCACCTTTGCTATCTGGGTTAGCAAATCATTAGCAAACTTATACTGCGCGATTGTTATTGTGATCATTGGAGTCTGTGACAGTCTCACTTCCTGTTACCATTACCATTATATTATCTTATCGAAATGTATTTGTCATCGTTATCATCATCGTCATCATGGCATTGACACATGGTGCATTCAGGGCACTTCGGAATGACAAGGACCGCCCCCATGGCTACTTTGTTTTTCCGACAGCAAGTGTTCATGTGCTTTGCCGTCGGAATGTGTGACAAACACAGATGCCACAACAAAGGTTAAAACATACACTCACTAATTCTAAACAAACAACTGTATTTGCTTAAAATATAGTGTAAGACGCTCGTGAAAGAAAGATATGCAGCTTTCAAGTGACGGAAACGGCAAATTCCCAAGTTCACATTAAAACTGTTGGACATGAAAGGCCACATGGACTACAAACGAACTACAACGTGACGACAAAAGTGATGACGAGCCCCTAACTGGGCAACTCTGTTAGCAAAATCTAGCCCCAGTTTCTGACCTCTGACTCACACATTACGTGACGTGAATGACGCGGAATGATGATGTTTTCACTCGGAGAAAGGTTTTTCCGAAACCCATGAACGCTAGGTCAGACCTCCTCCATCTCTGTACATCAGGAAGCTACATAGCCTCAACTACAGTATCCTCCAGCTGGTCACTGTCCCCCTGCTCTGTAATCGACTTGCTTAGCCTCCTAAATTCAACTTATTGCTGCCATACTTGCAATAGGTGTTTTCTACTTTGTTTATGGAGGGAGTGTCAGGGAGGTTGGCTAGTATGCAGTAGCCTACGAAATTTTTGGGTTCAATTCCAATCTTCCACAGTCGTGCCCTTGGCCTTTAATTTAATTGACATGTGGAAGTAACTGGATGAAAGTGTCTGTTAAATGAATAAATGTAAATGTAACCTTTACAACTCATTTGTAAATGTATTGTAAGGCGTAGAAAGTGCTCACTTTAGATGAGCTCACAAAATATCCTTGACCTTGACTAACCACTTGTAACTCCTGAGTCATAAATTAAAGTATTAGGAAGTGGTTTATTAAACATATCCACACCCTATCTAATCATTAGTGCATGTGTATGTAACAACTGTTAAATAATGGAAATATTACTTTATTAACAAATTATTATTGCATTTATTAAGTATTAAAACAATTTGTAAAACATATTGTGATGTGATTGAATTGTGGGACTGTGGGGATTGTTAATCAGCTGGGACTGAATTTGGACTAATTGAATGAACTGCAACAGGCTGATGGGGGTTACCTGAAACGGAACTGACAAATGGGGAATGGGGGGAGCGAGAGGGGAGATCACCTGACGGCTGCGGTTCGACACTCTTGGGTGCGGGAGGGTGTCGTTCACAGTCATTTAGGATTGCCGGCGATGAATACAGGTAGCCTATCCGGGTTATTCGCTTCCTGAGTTAAGAGGGGAGGTTTGCTGCCTCCTGTATGTAGCCAGGGCCGGGGCCTGAATGGGGAGCCGCGTCTGTCTGCTGGCTGGTGTTCCGTGGCGTGGGGTGAGCCGATACGTCCTCCCTCCACGTCTGCGCGGAATAAATACATGTATTTAGGAACAAAACATTTTATAGTTTTACAAATGCTTAATAAATGCTTAAGAATGTGTAGTTATCATAAAGTGTTACCGCAATGGTAATAAACATTCTTGTTGATATCCCCGTTAGTTAAATAATGTAGAATTCTGGGGTATTCTTACTGTATTCTGATGTGTTCATATGTTACTTCTGTGTGTAGTATACAACGGGGAGAGGTCCATACAAGGGCGTAGGTTTGGTCTGACCCCCGAAAAAACAAACAAAAAAAAAACACTCAACTCTTTCACCAGCCACTATAGATATATAAACTGATTAAATTGTGCTACTGTCCAACTACTATCCATGATTAAAATGTGCTACTGTTCATCTTGATCTAACTACACTGTGTAGCCTACATAATCTGATTTTAATATGTAGGCTACAGATATGTAGGCTATATTTAACATTTGTTTTCTATTTGGTCTGTTGTGAAATCATGCCCATTTAAGCACAGCTCAGTTTTAAGAAACTTAAATACATGCATGATTAGCATTTTGTGAAGAGAAATCATTAAGGCTACATTGACAAACTCTTAACCGTGAGCTGCCTGTATTCTCTGATTCTAATATTTACAGATATCTAGGCGATGTAAGCTCAGCTTAGTTTTAAGAAATGCGGTCGAAAGACCATGTTGAATTTTGCTATAATTTATTTCAAAACCGGATTACTCGAACAGCTAACTATACACGGGAATGCATTACACCTTTGTGTTCGGTAAGGTCTGCTGTTTATTCTGATATATGGTTTGTCATGTGTTGCGTGAAGAGTGTGTAGGCCTACGATATTCCACCGAATCGATGTGGAGATGGGCGCAGAGAATAATTATTAAATCTCTTGAAGTTATTATGACCGCCGCGCAGCGAAGCTATAGCTGACTATAGGTTTAGTCAGATTTTTTTTCCTCCTTTTTTTTCTTTCTTTTTTTCGCATGTCCAAATTTCCGTCAAGGATTCCCGGGACACTGAAAGACCGGGGTAGACGAAACTTGGTGGGCATGTAACCCCACATGGATAGCATGGAACCGTCGTTTTTCGTTTTGATCTGTAGCCCCCCCGCTGGACTGGAGCCCCCGAAAGGAGGGTAGGGCAGACACAGTTTTCTGTGAATATCTTGAGAACCGTAGGGCCTAGGATGACCAATTTTTTCTGTATGTTTGCCTCCAAGGGTCATGTTAATCCATTCCATGTGCACACATGTGCATAAACAGATACACACGCACACACATACATTCACAGTAATCATACGTATGACACATACTCACACAGTAGACATATGTACGCATGCATGCACATGCACAAACACGCATACGCAGGCAAACACACAAGCACACAAGCACACACACACACACACACCCACACACCCACACACATAAACATAAACGTGTACACGCACACATGCACACAATTCAAGAATTTCTCAGAATTATGAACAGGCAAGATGGGGGTGGGGTTGTATAAAATGAATTTTACATGTGAAATCTATGAACTAATCATGTTTTGGTACTTGTTGTCTAGCAGATACCAGTGAGAATTGAGTGTGGATAATGCAATTTAGTGAGACAGTTAAAATCGTATAGGCCTTTCAGCGTGATTTATTTTTGTGGAAAAAATGTGCTGGACTGGGCGGCGGTCATATTTTGTACCGCTCTGCGGTACATCTAGCTATAGGTTACTTCAAATCAGCGCGATTTACCCTTATAGGCTACTGCACATTACAAGATCTGTACGAGATGATCCGCAGCACTGAAGTGAGAAATTATTTAACTCTTTGTGTAGCGCATGTGAGCGCTTTTTTCCCCATTTCAACCTGAATATTGGTGGGGACATTTCAGTCGTAATTTGACATTGGTGTGGACACGTCCTTTGGTCCCCACGCAAATCTACGCCCCTGGGTCCATACTATTGTACATAACATAACTGTGCCTGTGTACCAGCAGGAAGGTCAGACAGGCCGATGTTTGGGAACATCCGAGGAACATCAGACATAACATGGGCCATTCGGGCTGGTATCTCCATCCGGCCAGAGCCGGGTTTTGTACACTGGTTGGCACCTGCCACGTTGGCATGATTGTCGTTTGTATGTTTTAGTATAACAGGCTTTGTCTTAGGTTTTGACTCTGAGACGGATTGAGGAAGCAACCAAGGAGCATCTTCTGTCGGAAGGCTCAGCCGCCGCTTCTAACAACAACCACAACTGTTAGACTCTGCACAGTTTTAATGTTCGAGACTTAGCCTGTGTTCTGTTATTCATTATTGTACCATCTACAATAAATCATCATCTAATCGCCGATCCTGATCCCGCCGTCAAGCTTTATTGACCATCTTCAATACAACCACTAGAACTAAAACACAACACAACAACCAGAGAATCCTACAATAGAATGTGTTATTCTTGAACAGAAGAGTTGTAAATTGTTGGATCCCTGGTTTTTACATTTCCTTTATTGACCTCTTAAAATTATTTTGTCTTTTTTAGATGTCAAATTCTAGCATGAAGTACCATCATGAAAATTGGCATCATCTGCCAAATGTATTGCAAGAGGGAAGTGTGATTGAAAGAGTAATTACATATACTGTATATATATTTAAAAAACATTTAATTACTTTGAAATATGTCCAAGACTGACCAACAACATAATGCATTACCGTTTACTGAATGATTCTGAATGTTCATATTGGAAAAGATTGCTGGGTCTTATGAGCAGCTGTGTATACGCTGGTACCATAAATCATAAAATCATAAATAATTGTCATATAATGAGTGATTCATTTCAATAAGAGAAATGTTGGCAATTATTGCATTCAATTTGAGGGAATTTCTAGCCTGAACTCACCATTTGCAGTGCTCAATCCGAGGGGCGGGATAAACGATTGTCTTTCAAATTCCCTCTGCATATAATAGGATAACGCTACAACTCCCATGTGTCCCATGCGTTTTCCCACCAGCGGAGCGAGCTGGCTAGTTGATCAAACTTTAGCCAACCTAAAAAAAGCTTAACTCGTGTCGCACTGCATCCATCATGTTTGTTTTCAAGTGGCAGGGAATTCACATGGAACCTTCGCAACTCTGCCATCATTATGTTAAGCCCTCCCACCAACTCTATACACAATGTGATTGGCCTGATCGAAGTTGAATTAAAACTGAGAGTTGCTAGACTACCCTGGCTGCAAATTACATTTGCTGCCACTAGGGTGCGTCTAGATTTCTAGGCTAGGGAATTTCTAGAGTTAAAACAATCTGAGGAGGTTTGAGCTGTTGTGTGTGTTAGCAACAAAATCGTTTATGGTGCAGCGGGCATACACACACGTCAAAATAAATCACTATTTTCAAACCATTGACAAAGTTCAAAATAGCTTTAAACTTATTACACGTATTGCAAACTTTGAAACCGTACAGAGAGGGTTTCTGAAGGCTTTACTACTGTTTTGGTAGTGTCAAATCAGTGGGTGCGTTCAACCTTTTCCAACGTTGTGAAATCTGACAATGTGTTGCATGTTTGTATTGTAAGATTCAGCCGGATCCACAAATAAACCTCAGGTTGTTTTAACTCCGGAACCTCCCTTTAAGGCCATAGGATAGGCTATTTTCATGAATGATTAATACATTGTTCACGTTGGTCTTTCATTAGTCATGCTCAAGGTCTCAGCATCAGGATGGGTGGGAGAGGAAGAAAGGTGCTCTGACCTTGTTCTGCCTGTGTGTGTGTGTGTGTGTGTGTGTGTGTGTGCGTGTGTGTGTGTGTGTGTGTGTGTGTGTGTGTGTGTGTGTGTGCGTGTGTGTGTGTGAGAGAGAGGAAATGTGTTGCGATTGCTTTTCCGTCTCCTCCCCACCACTTGCCCAGTGCAACAATCCCTGTCCCCTTTCCCAGGTTTCCACCTAAAGAGACTCATGAACTCACGGCAATATTGTGGAAAGAGATGCTTTTGAAATGCATTTCATGACATGCTTTTTTCCCTGAATCACCACAAAATTACTGAAAAAATCAACTAGAAAAGGGGAGCTGGTTTCAAAAGCAGAAGGAAATTGTGCTCTTCTGGAAGCGTATCTCGTACACTCATTACATCTCGTACACTCATTACATATTTTCTTCTTAGGCTTCTTCCGGTTACTATTATTATTCAGCTGACCACTTTTTCCGTACGTTATTTCACTTTAACCGTTTAACCTAGAAACGTCTTTCAAACTTTGTAACGTCTTTTGGACCAGGTTTCTATAGCTGATTTTTGTAAGCTATACTTTTTGAGATATTAACAAAAAGCAAGACTTTGCATTGGCGATTTTGACATCATAAATGGCTGTTAAAGCGATGGTTCGGAGTAATTTCACCCTAGGGTCCTTTGCACCATGACCCCGAGCCAAACACCCTCCCAGAACCTGTTTTCCCTTGGTCGAACCCTGGTCAAGTAGCGCTGTCAGAAACTAATGAGTTTCTGCAGGCGTAATGGAACCAACTTTTATCTAGTAAATTACCCCACTAATAATGCCCTGAAAGAATACAAACTTCTACAGTATGTTCTTTACTCATAAAACGAGGCATTGAAAAGTTTGTAAGTACACCAAGAGTTTATTTAAATAACACTTGCCTGATGGATACTCCGAACCATCGCTTTAACAGTGATTAACTATTATGTCAACATAGCAACCAACATAGCAACCAACATAGCAACCACTTAATCTGGCTTAGCAACCACCATATGTACCTTAGCAACATCCTAGCAACCACCTTAATTACACTAGCTATAACCTAGCAACAACCACTATAATGTCAATCTAACAACCACCACAGCAACCAACATGTTTACCCTAGCAACCAGCAGCAATCACTGTATGTACCATAGCAACACCCTAGCAACCACTAAAATATTGTCATCAAACATGATGACCCCAGCAACCACCATAGCAACCACTTATTTAGCATAGCAATCACCATGTCTGCCAGGACAACATCATAGTAACTATCTCTGCCATATATGTTTTAACTAAATATGATATTTAATATTATTTTTTTACATTTTCATGGGCATACATGGGCAGCCGTGGCCTACTGGTTAGCACTCTGGACTTGTAACCGGAGGGTTGCTGGTTCGAGCCCCGACCAGTGGGCCACGGCTGAAGTGCCCTTGAGCAAGGCACCTAACCCCTCACTGCTCCCCGAGCGCCGCTGTTGATGCAGGCAGCTCACTGCGCCGGGATTAGTGTGTGCTTCACCTCACTGTGTGTACACTGTGTGCTGTGTGTGTTTCACTAATTCACGGATTGGGTTAAATGCAGAGACCAAATTTCCCTCACGGGATCAAAAGAGTATATATACATTTTGCACTGATAATTCCTTGGAAGTACATTTTTGGTAATGTTATAATAACTACACACTATTAAACATTTATGAAGCATTTGTAAACTGTTACTAAATGCTTTGTTCCTCATTTGTAAAACTTTGTTCCTACATTAATTCTCACCAGTAAAGCATTTGTACACACAGTTATTATTTTTTTGTTCATAGTAAATAAGAATATGTTTATATGTAAATAAAATATGTTTATACATTGTTTTTAATACTTAATAAATGATGCAATAATAATTTGTTAATGAAGTTTACACCTACACGTAGGCCTGCCTTTATAAAAGATAATGATTACACACATGCACTAATGATTAGTTAGGGTGTGGATACATGTTTTATAAACGGAGTGTCTATTTACACCCCTGGTACGAATAGCCTTGGCCACACAGCTGAGCTATTCACACCCTGTGACATAACAACAAAAAGACTCACGTGCACAAAAAACATGGCATGACATTAGTTTTTTCGTCAGCAGAAAGTGAAGAATTCTGAAAGGTTTCGGCACTAATATCTGTTCAAATTAAGTTTTAGATTGAAAAGTTGTGTTTTATTTTCATAAGCTTGGTTGACCACATACAACCGTCAGTTTGTTAGTTTCGTGAATATGACTTTTTTTTTTACCTTTATTTAACCAGGCAGATCATTAAGAACAAGTTCTTATTTATAGTGATGGCTTGACGTTCAGGCGAGGGAGACCGGAGTTCGATTCCCGTGTGATGTGTTTTGGCAGAGTGAGTGTGCATGTGTGCCAACGTCTCTGGAAAGAAGGCGCGCAATTTGAACAAGAAATCGGTTCTCAAACGGAAGTTTTGATTGCAACAATTAGCTAGTTCATGCACCAGGGTGTAAATAGCATACAGTACTATATACACCAGGGTACGAATAGCATCCACTTCTAACTATACATTGATGCAAACAGTATACCTTATTCAGAGTGTCTATTACACAGCTGAGCTATTCACACCCTGTTGCATAACAACAAAAAACATGTTGCTTGTTTTTTTTTTACTATTATTACATTGTGTGATCAATATGCCAGAATAAATGCACAGGGGAGCAAATAGCATACACTGATATTTGTACCAGACGGGGTATTAATAGAACACATTGCTGTGTGCACCGGGGTACGAATAGCATATGATATTTGTATCAGACGGGGTACTAATAGGACACATTGCTGTGTGCACCGGGGTACGAATATAATTCACTTATAATTGCACCAGGGCACGAATAGCATACACTGCTAATTGTACCAGGGGTGCAAATAGCCTTACCCTTTTATAAACCACTTCCACAGTTAGAAATGGTTTGTTCATAGTAAATACACCTATATATGTGTAGCCCGAAGAGTTGGGGGTTCAATTCCTGGCTTCCACTATTGGCCCTTGGCCTTGAAGTGGTTTATAAATCATGTATCCATACCCTACCAAATCATTAGTTCATGTGTATGTAACAACTGTTAAATAATGGAAATATTACTTCATCAACAAATTATTATTGTATCATTTATTAAGTATTCAAAATAATCAACATATTTTAGATATAGGCTTATTTACTTTGAACAAACCATTTGTAACTGTGTGTAAAAATGCTTTACTGATAAGAATTAATGTAGGATCAGTGCTTTAAAAAAGCATTTAGTAATAGTTTACAAATGCTCAATAAATGCTTAATTGTATGTAGTTATTAGTGTTACCCATTTTTAGCTTTTTTTTGTTGTAATTACTCAAAAAATCCTTGTGGTACTGGTGCCACCAACCAGAGATGGGCAAAATACATCAAAATGTATTCTAAAATAATATATCAAATACCCTAATTTTAAGGTATGAGCTACACCAGGCGCGTAACTGAAGCGCTCCGTTCGTGACGCGTAAAATCCATTTTAGATGAATGGTCTATTTTTTTTTCAAACGTACGCACCGCTATCACGTCTGGTGTAGCTACTTCCATTGATTATAGTGGCAGCTAATTGTTGCAGCAAACGCTACGCGAACGGAACGCTTCAGTTACGCGCCTGTTGTAGCTCATACCTAAGTCTATAAACTACAAAATACACCAAAACAAACTATAAAATACAGTAGCCATGGCTGTATTGTATTTTGAAAGTACTCTTTAAAGAGCATGAAATCCCTTTGTACACATTCGATATCTGTGTAAATTATTCCTTCATTAATACACTGACTCTGTTGATTAAGTGAACAGTGCAGGGTCGGTTTCTCATATGGAAAAAATGACCATTTTTAGCTTTCATTTGCGCTAATCAATTTTCTATTGCTCATTTGCATGTCAAGTCAATCATATGTCACCATGTGGGGAGTGGGGGTCCGATAGAGTTTGCAGGTGCCTGTGCTTGCTGCTGAGAAGGTCTCACACAAGTTGAGAAGGGAAAGCAAGGGCGGCAGGGTGGCTCACCTCAGCAAGTGGGAATATCACGCAACTAACGCAAAAATTGTGTATACAGGGATTCATGTGGATCTTTGATTTTATTTAGTATATTTTACTGTCCATATTATTCATGTGGATTTGTCATTTTATCGTACTGTTTATGTTGTAAGTTTGTAAGTGTATGTTGTGTGTCATGTCTTCTACTGGGCTACTGGGACCTTGAATTTCCCCTTGGGGATCAATAAAGTATCTATCTATCTATCTATCTATCTATCTATACTGTATCTTGTCACAACCCGGTCCAGAAGCCTCGTTTCCTAGCCTGTGACTTGAGATGCCTTTGCTGCTCCGGTCCGGGTTTTCCTTCTGCCTTGGCTTTTGGTTGACTGACCAGGGAGGCGTCCAATCACCTGTGTTTGCTCTGCTCCACCTGCTGCCACTCTCCTCGTCAGCCATGGCTTTTAAGCCATGCCATGTGGAACACTCTTTGCCAGATCGTCACGTCTTTCAGTGGGGATTCTTGCGTTGTCTCATGTTCTTGCTGGATTGACTGTTTTTTTGACCAAGTATTGTTTTTGGACTTTGATTTTGCCTGAACCTTTTTGAAAACCTTTGCTTGGACTTTGCTTGCTCTTTGTTACCAACCTCTGCCTGTTCTGACACGTGAGTCTTGCCTAGCCCCTTTGCTTAACTGCCTGCGGCCTACCTGTGTACCGAACTCTGCCTGTTTTTTGCCACTCTGGAGATCTGCTTGAGCCCTGCCTGTACTGCTGCCTGTGCTTTTTTCGCCTACTAAGTTGACTCTGCCTACCAAGTGGTTTTGCCTGGCTGCCTATTTTTGTGTTCTTCAACATTAAAACCTAATTAACCTTTAATCAGCTTCTGAGTCTGCTTTTGGTTCCACAGTCCCTTACCTGGCCTCACCGGCCCTGACATATCTATATAGTTATTTTTTCTGTATTGCAATATAGCAGGGCAACCTCATAACCAATATGTGTTCCAATTGGATGATTTAATATTCTCAAAAAACTGATTAAAGTTCTCAAGAAAATTGTGTTGGTGTGAGGAGACCCTTTTGAGAATTAATTCAGTTTAATCACCCCATTGCACATCCGACTGAATCAAGATCAAAAGGACTTTCATTGTGTTACATAATGGTAGGAAGAGAGGTGGTGTAGTAGAGAGGAAGAGTGGCGTTTTCATAAATGACACAATAGCCTAGTTTCTATTGGGGGGAAATTTAGGTAGTAGGAAAAAATACAGGCTATGCCCTTTCACTGGTCCCTCTCAGCCATGTCCAAAAAGGGACACTAGCGCGATTTACCGGACTCCGGAGCTTCCGCATTCTCCGGGATGGGCACAACTACATCAAAATGTATTTCCAAATAAAATACCATATACCCACCTTAAACATGTATCAAAATAAGCTACAAAATACAGCAGCCAAAATATGTATCAAAATTAGGGATGCACAATATATCGGCGGCCGATATATTATTAGCCGATAAGTGAAAAAATGAAAATATTATTATCGGTCCCGATAACAGAATTCTGGCTGATAATTTGCACCGATATTTTTTAAAGTCCTAATTTAGGCCTACGTAAGGTCCGTCTGGCTACACTGAGCTACTTGAGCTTGGTTGGCTATACTTTTTCCTCAATATAATGTCAGCGGTGTGAATGTATTTCACCACTCTAACAAAATCTGTGGATATGCGTTCATTTGGGAATCTCGTGCATCTCAAAATCCTCTCGTGAATGATCCGCCATTTAACCTTACCAGAGCGGAGCTCAGCCCTATCTAGAGCCGTCTTGTGGTGTGTTGCACTTTACCGCGCTGGTCGGGAAACAAATAAACAAACTCATTAGTGGGACGAGTACATAAGTAGGCCTAGTTCTAAGTTGTGTTTTAGTATTATATTTGCATTACTTTAGCTTGGGTTTTGTATTATTACCTAGAAATATGCTAGCCATTCGTGCTTCAGTTCCAGACAGGTCATCATAATAAGTTATTAAAACCTTCGGGGCTAACGCCTTTCATTTCTGCTGCAGCAGGTTGTGCGCAACAGAGTAGACGGACATAAGATACAGTCTGAGGAGTTGCAGCTTTATTCAGTTACCCGCAGTTGAAACTAAACCTAAGTTTCCCTCACAAACTCTGATTTGGTCGCTATACTGTAGCTTATTCCAAGCTGAGCCGTTTATGAGCTTTTAGTCCTAAATGAAAACGATTCAAACTCTAGCCACTCACTCGCAATTCACTGACGTCAGGTTCAGATGACAGGAGCCACACATACTGTAGGGCTAGGCTACTGTTATGTTGTTGACTGCCGTACTATTGAGGACTATTATGAGTTCTGTCCAACATTTGGTGGTAGGTAAAATTACTGCAATAAAATTATGCTAATGAAATGCTTTCCCCAAATCAATTTTCACATTTTTTTTTTCAAGAGTAATATTATCTGTTATCATATCGGTATCGGCCACAACAAACCAATAAATATCGGTTATCGTTATCGGCCCTAAAATTCCATATCGGTGCATCTCTAATTAAAATAAAATACTGTATTTTTGTATTTTCAAAAAGTCTTTTTCGTCTATCCCTTCACTTGTACACTACCTGGAAAAACATCTGAAAGCAAGAGACTCCTTCCATAATCAGTCAATTAGATATGATGACCCCTCATGTTCGACATCCCAATATAAACCTCTGCCCTGTGTTGCGTTTTGTGTACACTCTGGTGTCTAGGTAACCTGACTCTCGCCAGATGAATTTCGTTCCGCTTAGCTCCGCCTAGCTTCACTCACATCCATCTGGGACCTCTTCCATTGAGAGTGATTTCAGCACAAGATTGTATGGTAAAGCCAATCAGGACGCAGGGCGGGAGTTTCATAGATGTGACATAGCGTAGAAGCGACTGTGAGACTGTTATCAGCGTCACAGGTTGGCTTCGATATGAGTGGTTGAAGTAGCACGTCAATAGATGACGGACAAGTGACTTATTCAATCATATGCAAGCATTTTTTGATTAGGCCCAGCCTTCTGAAACACCATTCCAATGGATCGCTTCCAGATGGATGAGTGGAGCTAGGCGGAACGAAATTCATCTGGCGAGAGTCAGGTTAGTGTCTAGGGGGCTCACGTAACACAGTAGAGATCGCTACTCCTGTAAGTGTGGGTGCGCTCGTCTTCGGACGGTGAGGATTTCACAGGGTAAAAGAGGAGGTATGCGTTTTGTGACTACTCCGGTGTCTAAAGGGATTACCTTTAACACAGTTGAGATCGCTACTCCTGTGTGTGTTCGTCTTCGGACTGTAATAATATCACAGGGTAAAAGAGGAAGTATCTTTCAGTGTCTGTGTGTGATGCAAGGGCCCCTTTTCAACGGGTTTAGGATGTACGAGAGGGTTGACTTGATTGAGAGGCACTCTCTATCTGAATCAAATTCCCTAATTTGGGGTTTGGGGGCTACTTCAGAGTCTAGAAAAAAACTGTAAAACAGAAAAAAGAAAGGAAAATAGCAAACACAAGTGTTGCGATCTAAGCTTGTGAACTGAAGTCCTTGTGCTGTCCTTGTGTGAGCAAAGGACTGTATGTAACCTTGGCTGGGGTCTTGTAAGTTGATGCCTTTAAGCACAACTAACTTCTCGAACAGTGTTGCATTCAGACGATGCCTATGGGGCCTGTTAATCAGTCCAGCAAAGGAAAATAAACGCTCTACTGGAGCAGAAGACGGAATGATGGTATTGAACCTTACAAAAAGGTTTTTGATGATCTACCCTGCAACCACCAATATTGTTTTAGGCCACAGGTTCTCCAACTTTTCTATGCCTTAACCAACCATACATTGCTATATCTAGATAGATAGATCCTGCTTTGAACACGGTTGTATTGCATTTTGAGCACCATCAGCGTGAAAAATTGGAAATGACTACTGAAAAGATACATGGTCGTCATTCGTCAGCATAGTAAGCTGTTCCTGTATTTCTAAAAAAAAATGTTGTAGGCTACGTTGCGTTGCAGACAAATGGGTCCATAACACTGTGAACGTCAATTCCGATGTAAACAGCAAATAACTCAAGTCGTTATATTGCATTGTTGTATTATATTATATTGTATAGTCGTTATATCAGAACAAGAGGCTTTTGCGCAATACTGCCTAGAGTTGTTTGGGGGGGATGTTACCTTGTCAGCCTGGATATGGTTTAAATCATCTACAAATTTCCACCTGTTTGGCAGGTTAGGTCTCTGGGAGCTCATTTGATAAGGGCAAGGAACATCAGAGGGCCAAGAGTACCCGGAGTTACTCCTCCAGATGTACTACTACTCTCTCCTGAAGAGACTTGGGAATCAGCAGGCGTGTTCCACAGATGACAAGTGACGACTCAACAGTGAGTTCATGTCACACCAAGAAGTATGGCTGTATATCTTTTGGGAGAGCTTTCTTCACCCTAGACGGATCACCTGTTGCAGCTGTTCAGGACAGTCCTCATATTCAGCTTTGCAATCTGAGAGTGGCAATGCAGTAAGAATAGGAGAAACAGGGAAGCCGTGGCCTACTGGTTAGGGCTTGAAACCGAAAGGGTTGTTGCTTCGATCCCCAACCAGTAGGAAAAATGTGGGCAGGGGTAGTAGTTTAGCACTGCTCTCCCATGCCCACATCCACGGCTGAAGTGCCCTTGAGCAAGGCACCTAACCCCTCACTACTCCCCGAGCACCACTATAGCAAGGCAGCTCACTGCTCTAGGTTAGTGTGTGCTTCACCTCACTGTGTGCTCATTATGTGCTTCACATCACTGTGTGTTTCACTAATTCACGGATGGAATAAATTCAGAGACCAAATTCCTTGTATATGCAAGTATAGTTAGCCTATAAACCTGATTTAAAAAAAAAAAATCTCAGCTATTTCTGTGTATAGGTCTTCCTCAGACTCCACTTCAGTGTTGGAGTCGGTAAGGGGAACACGTGAGAGGCAATCAGCCAACACATTCTAACTACCTGCATGATGTCTTTGCTAACTGCTGCATGTCATACTGGAAAAACGTTAGTCTAGCAGACCATCTGGCAATCCTAATGCCAGCTCTGTTCATGCCCTTAGTGTTGAGAGTCGTGACTGCTTGGTGGTCTGTTCGGAGCGTGAATCTGTGTCTCCACTAGGGTTGGGTATCGTTTGGGTTTTATCCGATACCGGTGCTAAATCGATACTTTCAAGACGGTGCCGCGGTGCCGAAACGGTGCCGCGGTGCCGAAACGGTGCCGCGGTGCCGAAACGGTGCCTGAACCGGTACTTTGTTTTTAAAATGTTTTAAATTAAAATGGTCTAAAGCATGAATTGCTTTTTTTTTTATTGATAAGACAAATTTTAAAATGAAATTGAACTGTTATATTCAATTTACTATCAATATCTCATTGCTCCTACGAATAATACATTTAAATGTTAAAACAGCTTGCCATGCATGCACACACAATGGTAAGCTCTGCTTTCAAGTTTACCCAGTGTAGGCGGTTTGCCATAAGGTATGTTAAAACCGCTTGCCATAAAACTGCCTGGTCATGGACAATGGCATTTGCAAATAAGCTAATCTAACAGGGACTCTACTTTCCAGTTAATTCAGTGTGTTCCCAAATGCATCAAGAAATGTTATGTCTTAACCAGGGCTTTGAACCGGTTCAAGGAACGAAAACAAAAACCGGGAACTTTTTGTATTTTCCAGGGAACAGAAACGAAACCGGAAACGTTATTATTTTTTATGTTCTGGAACAGGAACACTTATTTAAAAATAATGGTAACCGGTTAATACCGGTTTTATTTCGTTCCTCAAAGTTTTCGTTGCCTCAACTAAAAAAAGTAATTATTTTCCTGCGCACGTTACCATGACGGCTGAGGTTCACTTCCTGTGTGACATCACATCAGACATTCGCTGACTGAATGGGGAGAGAGCGGTGGATTACAAAGTCTCCACTCCACATCTTAAATAAGAGGTAAATTACGATCCATCGTTAATAAAAACGCTCATTCCAAACACAATATCAATAGCTATATTTGTCGACTCCACGTTAATGATGGACTAGCGAACATTTGGCTAAATGGCCTTTCCCCCCCGACAGTTGGAATTTGTTGTTGCCCGAGTGGCATAACCACGTGTCTTAATAATGTGGTTACGTTTGTGTGGAAATTTTCTCTTTTAACAATAAACTACACATTTGAAATAATTGTAGGCCTATTTAATTATTATTATTATTATTATTAATAATAATATTACTATTATTATTATTTAATAATAGTTGTAATATTATTACATTTGGTTTAAGCTGGATGAGAAAGATGTGACATAATTCTATAGCATTAAACAGCTGACAGGAACGAAATTACCAGTTCCGGGAACAGTATTTTTTTTTGTTCTAACCGGTTCGGGAACGTCAATTTATTGGTGGAACTCATAACCGGAAACGTTATAATTCCGTTTCTGTTCGGAACGAACCGATTGGAAAAAAACATCGGTTCAAAGCCCTGGGGCCTCATTTATAAGAGTGTTGCGTAGAAACCATCCTTCATTTGATCTTAGATCATTTCTGAAATGATCGTACGTGTGATTCAGAGAACACGAACGATACGACAAAAACGCGTCGTGCCTACGCCACCCTTCCAGATGTGCCCATTATAAATCACAAATGAACTTCAACTTGTGCGCAGCCGGATGGTTTTAGGTCTCCGCCTTGTAAACACCCCCTCATCAATATCATTAGCATATGTTTTAATGAAATCAATGGCCTAAAAGCTGTAGCCTATGTCAAATTATATATTGAAAACATTGTATAGGCCTAACTTTTGGCATCTGATGTTAACTAGCCTATATGCGTCAGTTCGAATAGCTTAACTAATTATGTTTTTTTCCAGCAAAGCTTTCTGGAAAGAGATCCACGTATGCATCCATGTCCATTGTCCTCTGCTCGCTTTCATTCCTTTTGCTTGCAGTAATGTGAATAATCAACATTTAGTAGCCTATGTTTAGGCCTACTTTGTTGAAAAAAGAAAAAAATGGGTAGGCCTACCTTATGAAGGAAAGACCTAGGCCTACAGCATAATCCTGTATGTTATGGTACAGTAGGCTACTGTACGTTTCCAATATGACCCAGGGTAATATGCTGATTTAGTCTACAAAACAGAGGACTAAATTAAGCGTGATATGTCATGTAGGCTTAACGTTTAGGATAGGCTATGTTTTTGCTGAAAAAGTAGCCTAGTTCGCCGGTCATTATTCATTCATTCTGCATATCTTTGCTATCATTTTCTTTCAATAATGTCCAATGGCTTAAACATTGTCCTTTATTGTTTGCTTTAAGCCTACCTTTATATTTTAGCCTACATTATCCAACTCACGTATTGTCATCTGATCTTGGGCACTGCCACTCAAAAAAAGCAAACAGGTGCGCGCTCTGCCTGCACCTCTTTACGCAACTCCGACGCAACACTAAATATGAAGATGCCAGAGGATAACTTCCGTCCCTTGGTTTTGTAGGCTATACTGTATATGATATAAAATATCTATAGCCTACATTGTATAGCTTACATTCAAATATTACCTTTCTGTTACGAAGCTGGGAAGGCCTATGAGCGCAAATTAAGATGTAGTGGAGGCTAAACGCGAGTAAACGCAGTTTATCTACCTCTGACATTTCAGAAAGTTCAGAGTTTAGGCCTACCCACCTCGTATTAGAGTTTATCCACCTCTCAAAAGAGTTTATTCACTTTTAACATTCAAAACTGTATTATCCAATACTATCCCATAGGCCTATTCCCAATACTGCATAATAACCTCCACCATTATCAAACATGTTCGAATGTCTTTTTTAAAAATCCGATAACGCATGGCGCAGTCCACCTCACCGAGATGCAGAATTCATAGTTCACCCACCTCTTATTTTACCACTACATCCCTGGCACAAATGTACTTTTCCTCTCCTAAACGAGGGCAATTGGACATTTTATGGTCAATATTAGATTGGTGAGAACACCAAATATACTAGATCACCTGTAAAAATGTTTCAATCATTCCATCGTAGGTCTTGGTGTTTTTTAGATATTATGAAATAAGTAAGCTATACGTTTTTTCACTTTCTTAAGTGGGCTATAGTTCTCATTAGCAGTTTTATGCCAAACCATGAAACATTAAGCTGCGTCCAAAAACGTCTTTAACAATCTTCTGATATTGATCATGCATATGGCAAAGAAAGACATGAGATCGTTGGTCTTGGAATTTTGAAAATGCATCGCATTTAGACCTCAGATTACTTGCAGTACCCCGGCATTACCACAAGGAAATGGTCGTACGTCAAGTTTGAACCTGACGTGGAGATAAGCACTTTTCCACGTCAAAGACGGTTTTTATAAATCTGAGCGTTGGCATGGATTTGAGCGTACGCACGGTCTAAGATCAAATCTGTGCGTAAGAACGCTTTATAAATGAGGCCCCTGGTCTTAACCCATAACAGTACACGCAGTAGTTTTGAACATATTAGGCTACATGCCGGTGTTGAAGTGTTTAGATTCCCAGCGCTAGCCTTTAGTAGGCATTTTAACAGCAACTATGGCTATGCGCTAACTAACACCAGTCAGCTGAGTTTAATTAGCGATAACGTAGCCTACAGAGATGGTGTCGTAGCCTCTTTGACAGCTCAGTGACATCTGGGTATGTAATCTACATATTTATGTTTTTGCCAGCTAACTTTAAACATGATCTTCATATTCATTGTGATGCTATATGGGCCTCATGCGCATGAAAGATTAATATCATGCTATTATGTTGTTTAACACACAATGAAATAAAGTTTTCACCTTACAACTTTGCTGATAACATTTCAAATAAATGTCAGTTAGCGCATTAGCAAGGATATTGTGTAACGGATAGGCTAGCCTACTGTTGATGTTGTTTCATAGCCTTTTGCTTGTGTGTAGTTAGGCCCACTGCTAGATTTTGACAGGAGCTCGCGATATCGCTTTAAAGTAAGCTACTTGGGCTCACGCAAGCTGTCAAACACTGTCCACTAGCCTATGTGGTGCACCCCTCTGGTTTATACATGTGTTACCAGTGTTTATGATATGTTAGCTAACTCTATCTGTTGCTATCAGAGCAAGACGTTAAAGATGGCGCATGACATACAGTGATGCCTCGTATATGTAATATATATATATATAACGCTATTTAAGCACCGAAATGAGGCACCGAAATCCACGTTGTTATTCAATGCAGTTACTACTTTTTGCGTCGGCACCGGTGTTGCACCAAATTCTGTGACCTGTCGAATTTTGTGACTCTAGAGGGCGCTGTTTTATTGGAGTCTATGAATGTACTGAGCTGTACTGACACACTGATGAGGCAATTCTGTTATGTGTATAATTCTTCTAATAAACTTTGTACATTTTTGAAACATGGAACATTGTCTGGGTGTGGGTGTATTACTCCACAGGCCTGCATGTGTATCTTCCTCTCTATACTATCTCTATAGAGTACAGCTAAGGCCTACCCCACCACTCCAGCGAAGAGGTGGACTTCAGCTGGACAGGTCACATATGATGATAAGCCTACTGTCAAATTATGTTTGACAGTAGCCCACTATATTTACTATTACCCCACTATAACTCTGCAGAAATGGACTGATGTTGTACATTGTCATTGACATCAGCAAACACTTTATTTACATTATTGACAAACTTCTTGTCATTGTCCGTTAATTTACTTTTTGGCACCTCAAACTGATATACAAACTTAAGGAGGCAGTTAGTGACCTCCACAGCATTTTTTTTCTGCAGTTACAGTGACATAATTTGACAGTAGCCTATCAAAATATGTGATCTGTCCTGCTGAAGTCCATCTGTTCACAGGAGTGGTGAGGGGTAGGCTTTAGCTCTACTCTAGAATAATACACCCACACCCAGTCAATGTTCCATGTTTCAAAAATGTACAAAGTTTATTAGAAGAATTATACACATAACAGAATTGCCTCATCAGTGTGTCAGTACAGCTCAGTACATTCATAGACTCTAATAAAACAGCGCCCTCTAGAGTCACAAAATTCGACAGGTCACAGAATTTGGTGCAACACCGGTGCCATATTAGAACCGTGTTTCGGTGCCCAACCCTAGTCTCCACAGGTAGGTACACCGTCCATACTCTTTGTAGACGAGTACAGTACTTCCTCTTGGCAATTCAAAAGAATTACATTTCATGTGAACATCATCCTATCCTTATTAGACGTTCTCTGCGGTAAACTATAGTCCTTGTAGGAAGCGTCCATTGTTATTCCAACCCACGTTTAACTTCCAACAAAATTACGTCTCACTGCAACGATGCGCCATCTAGTGGACAAACGACTACCTATCACCAATACTGGAAATGCAGCCATGATGATGATGATGAATATATATTTTGGCTTTCTTTTAATCCTACTGAATTTGTAATTATGTATCGGCCGTTCTAATACCGATAGTATGTGGGTGCCTGTGTGTGTGTGTGCATGTGTATATGTGTGCACCGCCATCTACAGGCCAATGAGTGTACAGTCACTAAATGTACACATAATCTATTTTTTTTAAGACCCCCCCATGGAGGAAATTCTACGAAACTTGGCATACCCCCAGAGAATGCCAGGTCAATCATACAAATAAAATTTGGTGCAGTTCTGAACACCTTAACTGAAGATAGGGGCGATTAAAGCAGAATAATATTGCATTTTCATTTTTTACCGGGGGGGGGCAAATCACAAATGAGTGATTATGGGCCAGATTGATGTGGGCCCTTGAGACCAACATACCATAAAAGATTCTTCATCCTCGGTGCCACGGTTCAGGTAGTTATTTAGGAAACACTGCTTTTTTTGCGGTTCGGGGGGCCCAGCACGGGGGGGAGTGGACCTCGGGGACGAAACAAATTTTTTCCGTAAAAGTCTAGTGGGGCTACATACCCACCACATTTCATGTGTCCCGGTGGTTCGGTGTCCCGGGTATCGTTGACCAAAAATTCAGGAAGTAGATGACGAAAAAAAAAAAAACTTTGACAATCCCTATATGACCGCTTTGCTAGCGGCGGTCATAAATATTTCCTCTCATAACTTTTTTAAACCTGGCAAACTAGGCATCAGGGTTAAGAAAGCAACACCATTGGATTTTTATATCAAAATTTCAAAAGGCCATGGCTTGAAAGTGGTCAGAGATAAAGTCCTACTGTAAATGCAAAATCTTTGAGTAAAACAAAAGTTTATGAAGGGGGTAAATTTACCCATCACATCATTTGTCACTGGATGGCAAGAACCTCAAATTATGCACCTTTCAGTAAATACCGGATGAACATATTTAAGCAGGTTTACTTTCCTTTTTTCATATTACCCACATAACAAATTAACAGGAAAACACCTAAGATGTATACCAACACCTAAGATGTTGTGGTTTAGTAATAGATTACTACAATATAGGCCTACAATAAAGTATTCTGGTCAAACCGTTCCTATCGCGGGTAATCTGCAGTACCCAGAAGTTCGCATCATATTGCGGGTGACTTTGAAGTTCTTTAGAGCCCTATTTCTACTAGCCCTGCTGTCTGTACCACATCAATTACGGACACTATCATCACGATTACCAGTGCAACCTCCAAGCTATGTTGGGCAGAGGGTCGAAACAAGCATGGTATGCTTAGTGGACACCGTTGTATACACGCACCTCTATTCACAGACGACCGCGGACTATCACTGTCATAGACGATCGATCATAATCTCCAAAAGGATATTCTCCTTCAGAATTAGAATAGGTGAATAACATAGCTTACCTAAGACTTCATCACACGTGAACGTTTGGTGTAGGCCTATTTCTGCTTAATTTCTGCATAGTCGGCCCGATTCTGGCTGAGTGCTGGCAGTGTCGGCTGAGGTCCGAGTCGGCTGAAGCACAGTAAACACAGTCGGCCCGATCCTGGCTGAGTGCTGCCACTGTCGGCGGAGTTTCAGGTCGGCTGAGGCACTGTCCCCTTGAATGGGCCGACACTGACACGCAGTAGTTGGGCTGATTACTGGGTGTCTTATTTGGCCCGATTGGGGTTTGATGGGCTACTGCCAGTTTTCGAATCAATCTCGGCAGACGGATTTCATACAGTGTTATGACCCGCCTAAAGTTACTCAACTTGCACTGGATCATCTTCCTGAATCTCAATATTATCACAAGTGTGGGCAAATTTCTAAGTCAGCACCAGTCAGAGGCTACATTCATTGTTTTGCACTTTTATGATGTCATCACATCACCAAAAGTATTGGTTTCAGCAAAAATATTTGTCAATATTTTAAACTACAAAAATACATACCTATAAAGTATTTTGATACAAAATACGAAGTCATTTTATTCAACCCAGTCAAATACAAATGATGAATATACAATATATTTTGTATTTGAAATATGGAATACATGTACAATAAATACTGCTCATCCCTGTAGGCATCACTTGTTCTGAGATGCCATGTTTGGTTCAGGAGATATAATGAAGAATATAGGCGTAATTCAGTTATAATGGAACATTTAATAGTTGCCACGGCGATCATTAGGGTTTTTTGATAATGGTTTCATATCTGAAAATGTTCAGGGCTCCAAACTGTACAAGTTCACCAAGTTTCATGCTTATATGAAAGAATTTGACCTAATTTTCACATATCCCCTGTACTATGAAAGTTCAATAAAACTGCCACAGGTGCAGCTTTTCACCATTGACCTATGCACAAATAATTCCAATTTTGACAATGTTCCACCACTTGGATTTTCATGGACTTTTGGTATGTGATATGGGAAGGTTTCATGAACTGAATACAACAAAAATCATTTCTGTTGCAATTAGTTTTGGGTTGGGTGATACCTTTACCTGTTATTGCATGTAAATCATTATGAATGTACGTAGGCTTATTATTGCAGACAAAGTTTAACAAGTAGCATAACAAGAATGGGTGTTTCAATCTAACCAGAGAGGGTTAAAGCGGAGCTAGTAATCAAGGATCTTTGATCTAACCCCCTTGAAGATGTCGACGCTAGCGGTAACATACGTTATGATTTCTTAGCATACTTTGTTGGCCTAATTAGCTGCTACCGTTAACGTCAGTGTTGGTGGTCAAAAACGTTCAGTGCTGTAACGTTAGCTATACTTGCATAATTATGTGGTTTTCAAAGAAAAGTGTGATCTAATCATTTTAGAAATAGATTAACAGTTAACCAGTATTGCTTGACTTAGAATATAGCGATTGGTAATTGGGCATTTCATCGTTATCTATCCAACTTCAGGCACTAGGCAGGCAGGACTGAGACTGTATGCCTTAAGAGTGTGTGTGTGTGTGAGAGAGAGAGAGAGAGAGAGAGAGAGAGAGAGATGGTAGCAGGGTGGGTCCTGTCCTGGTCATGTAAAACTCATCAAAATCTGTATTTTAAGGTCGTTCTGTATTTTGTACTGAGGGGTTGTTTATGATCATGTAATCATTTTGAACACATATACTTCCATTAACCTAACGTTACTGTGACTTTTTTTAAATGTACACCTCAGAATCCAGGCCACACTGACCAGAGACCTGCCTGCACTCCTTTGGATGAAGAAGGCTACCCATGTATACATGTGTGAACCATTTCTTGTGTTGGAAAAACAGGAGACCTGAAGAGCTCTTGGTAAGTTGTACATTGATTTAATAGAATAAGTAATCCGTTTTTGTTTAGATGAGCCAAATCATAGGAATCAGCTTTCATCTAGGCCTGTGTTTTGTGATGTGTCATTTTTAGATGCTTTTGGTTTGCCTCATCCATTATGTCAGCAAAGAACAGGAGTGGGCAGGAAACATGCGCTGTTGAAAACATGGCCAACCAACTGGAGCACCCACAAGGCTCTTGTGAAGGAAGTCCACAAGCCTTTGTGCTTCAGGTCTGTACGTGTTGAAAAATATGTCTTGCTCTTGGTGATTGTTAAATGCTGATATATTACCAATGACAATCACACAATGTCAATGTTGCCCAAAATAACTACCAGGGAGGTGTTACCAAGACAGCTGCAGAGTGGCAAGACTGGGCTTTAGTAATATTTTGTCAGACAGTAAAGGATAAATAGTTTAATGATTTTTTTTCTTTTCTTTTGAAATGACATGCTGTCCATGCATCTCAAATTGAAGGATGGATGGAAAGAACTCTTTGATCAACCCCCACAGAGAGCTGAGGTGGCTTTCTGTAAGTATATTTGAGTGGACAAACAGAACTTCTCTGACAGATGACATGTTGAAATCTTGCTTTAGACCTCATAATGATCTTATAATATTCTTTTATACCTAAATGCAGTTTGGAGACACCCCCGGCTGGTAGTGCTGCTGAAACTGGTGGAGGCAACAATGAAGCGGCAACAGAAAGAGAAGGCAGGTGGCAAAGGTTGCTGCTATTGAAAAATACTTTGAGAGTGAGTATGTGTGCATGTATGTAGCTGGGTAGGTCATGGTACATGGTACAAAAATACAGAATTTAAAGCACTAGCACAACACTTAACTCACAACCGACAACTACTGACAATGGAATTACTCTTTTAGAGTGAGTGAGTGAGTGAGGGAGAGAGATAGAATATTTCTGTAAATGTTTAATGTTAATTTAGAATAATTTATTTCTTTGAATCATTATACAGTTTTAAAATGTTTAATTGTTTGTGTTTTTGTATATGAAAGAAGTCGATTGTTGTAGATAAAATTAGATTGTATATTTTAACTTGTTTAATTTCTAAAGTGTATATATGTAAAAGCTTGTATAATTTTTAAATGTTTGTTTTATTTGCAAGGTTGTGTTTGTCAAACTTGTTAATAAAAGTAGCTTGTGCTTTTAATTACTATTTCTGGATTTGTGTTTATTTTCAAGTACTTTTGGTAGTTAATGGGCCACATGTGGCCCGGGGACCCAGCCGACATTCAGCCAACACTCAGTCAGATCAGTTTTATAGTGCGTGGGCCAGTACAGGCCCAGAGGCCCAGCCGACACTCAGCCAACACTCAGTCAGATCAGTTTTATAGTGCGTGGGCCAGTACAGGCCCAGAGGCCCAGCCGACACTCAGCCAACACTCAATTATATAGTGTGTGGGCCAGACCTGGGCCAACAGAATGCATGACAGACATTTCACAGTGTGTGGGCCACACCTGGGCCAACAGAAACAATAAGAGTCATTTTACTGTGTGTGGGCCAGACCTGGGCCAACAGAAACAATGAGAGTCATTTTGCAGTGTGTGGGCCACATCTGGGCCAGAGGAAATTCTTTGTGTCAGTTATCAGTAACTGGGCCATTGTTGGGCCGGAGGCCCAGCCAGAACTGGGCCAACACTCACAAAACCCTGAGGCAAGGTAGTGGGCCAGAGGTGGGCCGGTCAAATTTTGCCTTCTGGGTTCCGCGTCATTACAAATGCACGTCTTTGTGTTTCTCGCGTGTAAAGTATTTCCTGAAAACTTTGCGCAGCGATTTTGGGTTTGAATCAAGCTCTGGATGTCTTGCACATAGTGGAGCAGAGTAGGCCTACAAATGAGATGTGTCACCGTACCTGGATCTATCGTCTATTTTAATCAGTGTCGTTGTTTGTCGCAATTAATAGCCTCAAGGGCCGGATTACATTATTATTTTGTCATACGTCGCGGGCCGGAATTGGGCAGGACGCAGGCCGGATTTGGCCCGCGGGCCGGGGGTTTGAGACCCCTGGCTTAAGGAATGGTAACTATAACAACCATAGTAGGACAACGGTTGAGCCTGGAAGGAGGCTTTCCAACAATGGAATCAACTGTAAACAAAGTAATTGTCGATGCTATCGCTGTTAGAGCCAAAGAAAGCCAGCTGCATGTCGGGGAATGCTTTGCCTCTCCCTCTTCCATTAATTCCGTAACAGGTCACCTCGGTGGCTGTTATCCCTTACATAAATCTTCATGTCAAATTCATTAAGTGGTTTTAATACTGTCATGTAGTGAGAATGAACGTCAGCTATTAGGTACTCAAGGTCATGGGGTCCATGTCCTAATGTTCTACCTCAGTATCAACTCATTACAGTCCAAATTTGGTGAGTTTCTGATCATTACTTCCAAAGATATGTGACAAAGCAAATAATGTCCTTTTTACAGAATCTGGAATTTTCACAATTTCCGTTGTGCAGTAAAACTATTTTTATACAACAATCAATTTCATAAACTAGACATATCAAAGATATAAAAAAACATGATTGGGTGAAGGTATCTCAAAAACTAGGCCATTTGGCCCTGGACTAATAGGGTATTCTGTTTGTCCATTCTATTGGCTCCATTCTATTTTGAAGACTTGTGCTGGCTACACAAGTAATTTAAGGCTCTCACAAATAAATAGTATGGCTATATTGTATATTTTGTACATTTTCTGAATCATGAGAGTGCCTTGAGTATTGAAGTTGTTGAGGGTCCGTGTAACGCTATGTTCTATATGCAGAATTCACATGAAAAAAATATAAAAATAGGCTTAAAAATCCGTTATCCATTCTTTAGGACGGCACAGTAAATGGGTTATTGTTGCATATTTTGATTTTCAATTGAGCACAGTTACGGTTTTCTGTTCAGAAGTTAAAAATTGAAATGATGCGTCAATTTTCTAATTTTCCTTTATTGAGCTTTTGGTTGGACTGAACCACGAGCACCGGGGGGAGAACACCATCTAGCTGGGCCAGGCTAGATGGTGGAAGAGAGTGCCGCCTGAAGTTGTGCGTGATTTTGACTCATGACTTTAGAGATTAATAACTAACACTTCGCCGATTTTTGGGCGATGGCACGTTAAACATAACTTTCAGCCTATGTTGAACATATCTACAGTATATTTGAATACCATGGCCATGCCATACCATAGCAAATAATTCCGTAAAGCAGAATGCTTTCAAGCATCGACGTCAGTCTAGGCTAGGCCCTATACAGGCTACCCCAAGCACTGTTTGACATGGGACATTTTTGCTTATTTAACACTTTACGCTAGACTATCATTAGGCTAAACGAAGACACAACAGTGAGTATGCCTAATTTATCAGTTTATCCATTTATTAATTTCAACAGCAAATAGCCTACATTGCTATAGGCTACGGCTCAAGTAAATTGGTAATCAGAGCCGGACGGTAACGGAGTACATTTACTTGAGGACAATTTTGAGGGATCTGTACTTTACTCGAGTATCATTTTTGGGGAGTACTCATGATTTTACTCAAGTACATTTGAGAGGCAAATATTGTACTCTTTACTCCACTACAATTCTATCCATAAACGTAAGTAGGCCTATCCGTTATTACTTCTAAAAAAAAAAAAAAGAAAAAAGAAAAATCTCGGAAACCCTCAATTTGCTGTTTCCCTCTCAAACGTGATTGGATTGTGAAGGCGCCACTGATTGGAACAGCCTATCAGCAATTACCTTCAGCTTTCCGCCAAAGTCAACTCCATGGTCATGGACGAAACAATGGATGAAGACGCAGCAGGTCCATCCCGGGAATGTGCCAACCTGTGGCCCCACCTCGCCAGACTATTTCATTTTTCTGAACAAGTTAATGATAGTTTTCGCTTCAAGTGTTTCAATAAGTATTTTAAATACATGTATTGGAAATACTGCTAGGGTTGCCACCTGTGTCTGACAAAAATCCTGGACATTTTGACCATCCAATCGACCTTTTTGTTTGTAAGCAACGGCGCCTTTCGCACATCTAACCCAAGATAAAAAGTCATTCTAAGCGACAATTGTATAGCTAAAATTAGTAAGAATGACAATTTCTAGTTATTTGTTTAGTTAATTGCTTTATTTAATAGCAGACCTTTATTATTTTGTTATATTTTCAACAGTTTTTAGTTGTGGACACCTGGGGGCAGTATTGAGAAAAAAGGGGGAATACATAATTAGGTTCTGCTTTTTTGCTTATGTGGAATAAACTTTCCTTTCTCTGTCTCTCCTTGTCCCACACACTCTCCGTCTCCACCTTAGCATTTCTAATGAGTCTCCACGGTGCGTGCCCCCACCACCACCACCCATGTTATGCTACTTCATTTTTGTAGAGCCAATAAGGCTGTGCATACGTTTATGGACGTAGGCACGCTTCAATTTAACTGAAATACACATTTTGCGCATCATGTACAAAAATCCGGGACATTCAGTGTCCAGGATTTTTATTTTTCCTAGGTAAATGTTAAAATGTATGGCCAGAATGCACCATGTTATATCTTGCTCATTGGTATTACTGTAATAGAAGAGAGATTAAATAATAAGTTATATTGATGGGGACATAATAGTTTAAATATTTTCCTTAAAGTAGCATAATGTGAGGATTGCCCTTTTCGTCAATTTTAAATGTACTGAGCCATACCATATTTGCTGAGAATTGACTTTGCCAAGTTTGTCACTAAACCACGTACATGGTGGAATACCCCCCCAGTGGTGCAAAAAGGAATTTAACTATTTTAATTAAGGTAAAATAACTAATTTGTGTTTGTGTTGTGTTTAGATTTAATCACTGAATCTAGATTGATATCTCTATCTATCTTACTATGTCATCATAGGACCACTAGAGGGCCCTCTTTAACAACTTCAAGTTCTTTCAGTTTTTTCTTATGGTATGCGCAGGTGTTGTGGGGATAAATCCAATAGAAGCTTATGACAGAACATTTAAACAACTTTACAAGTAAACATGAAGCTGACTGTGTCGGTTTATCCTATACAAGATTGGGAAGATCTAACACTACTTATTGTACAGGCCATGGTTCCTCCCACTGGACTATTGCAATGCATTGATAGCTGGCCTACCTGGTTGTGAAGTGAGACTATTACAGATTATTCCAAATGTAGCAGTATTTTTATCAGCCAAAGGAAACACATTGGCTTCCTATGGCAATTGAATCTTGAATTTCCCCTGGGGATCAATAAAGTATCTATCTATCTATCTATCTATCTAGCAGCCCAAACTAAATTCAAATCCCTAACATGGGCCTACTGGACACTTGATTCCATTTTTTTTATTCTTGTTTTTCTTAGCTGTGTCTGTGTTGTATTGGTTTTACCCCAAATGCACTTTATCAGATGTAGCAAGCAGGCAGCTCTGAGTGAGTGTGCAACAAACCTCAAATCCCTGTTTTGAGTCGCCGGATCCACCCCGCCTTTGTGCTCCGGCACCTCCCACTTTACAAATTAAGCACTGTAGCAACCCCAATTGTGTTGCACAGGTGACTTTACAATGACTGTAAAGGCTATCTATCTAGCCTTAACATCACTGTTAACATTTGCACAGCAGCTATTGCATTTCTCAAAACAATTAGTGCAAACTGCAAACCTACTGTAGTGGATAACCTGCAAAAGCACGTCACTTGCTCAAAATGGATAGTCGATTCTTCAAAAGCAGGTATTCATGTCAATGAAACTGCCAGTGTCATCAAAATGAGAAGTCTTGACACCATCGTTTAAGAACAAGATAGTCAAATGGCTTTGTCAAGTTTTCATTATGAAAGTTTATTCACTCAGTGTTTTCCAATGCAAAAAAAAAAATGTCAGAACTCGGTGACACTACCTGAACATGCTCAACACAGCACTATACAGCCATTTGAAAACTACAGTAAAGTTACACATTGTTGTAGTTAGGGGAGTATGTGAGTACAATACACTGAATACATACTGTATGTTCTTTGCTATATGCTCTTGGCAGTTTTACAGCATTGTGACAGAATTTGATAACTAGTTCAACAATTTTGTATGTAATGACTCAAGCAATGAAATGAAGACTATTAGTTTTATTGGGAACAACTATTCAGCATCCATAAGTATAGTTCATTGTTGAACTAGTTCATTATGTTCAACAATAGTTCATTATGACTGACATGACATAAACAAATGATAATGTTATAAAACAACAGAGAATTGTATGAAAACAACTGATACATGTCCAAAAGCATTTGCAATTTGTTCAGAGGAAGGAGAAATTGCTACTATGTGTACAAATGACTAAATGTTGTGGAGTTTGAACTAATAGTTATGAGAATTTTCATTCTGATCTGAGAAAAGCACCAAAGTGACTGAGAAAAACTGTAATTCTCTTCCAGATTTATGGTTTGTATGTTTATGGTTTCTGTTAATATGAAAACTCATTATTTGCATTGTTGATATTTAATATTTTTGTTATGATTGATATTGTTATTATTACTTTCTATTATTATGTGTATGTAGGCTTTTCAACTTTATTTGAAAATATCATTATTAACCAATAATGTGTTGTTTATATACTGTAAGTAGCTTTGGACAAAAGTGTCTACCAAATACTGTAAACATAAACATGAAGATAATTGAACGATTGGTTGTAAGTGTGGACAGAGAACAGGGACGTTCCTGTAGTGTGGGGAACGTTGTTTTAGGAGCACACTGAGTGGAGGGCATTCATTTAGTATTCTGTTACATTGCATTCACTACTTTATGTTTTAATCATGTGAAATTTGTTTACCATAGTTATAATAACCAACAACCAAATTCTGTTTTGTCACAAACTGTGTTGTGTTTCGCATAAGGCCTGCTAGTTAAGCATTTTTTCTGAAAACTGATAATACATTGTCCAGTTCAGTGTGTGGATGAAGTATTTTTAGAATAGTATTCGTTTTTAGAAATGGGTGGTAAAAGATCTCAATCCACACTTTCATTTACTTTGGACAGCAGACTTTGTGACTGTTGGTATACAGCCTATTGTATACTGTAGGTGGCAAGGGATTTTGCAATATGAGGAGATTATGAAATGGAATGGACCAGGAAAACATTCATCAACATTCATATTGATTATGTTCTTTGGCTCTCAAATCACTGGGACAGGAGCACATTTGGGTAGTTGATCGTGATTTCCAATTCAGATCCTGGCTATCTGGCTGGTTATCAGTGTGTTACTGTATACAATTATTTAAGGAAGGCAAGGTCAGCCTTTCTAATACCTAAGCCAATATGGAACGCAAAATATATCTCCACAAAGCCGTGGCCTACTGGTTAGCGCTTCGAACTTCGAACCCCCGACCAGTGGGCACGGCTGAAGTGCCCTTGAGCAAGGCACCTAGCTCCTCACTGCTCCCCGAGCACCGCTGTTGTTGCAGGCAGCTCACTGCGCCGGGATTAGTGTGTGCTTCACCTCACTGTGTTCACTGTGTGCTGAGTGTGTTACTAATTCACGGATTGGGATAAATGCAGAGACCAAATTTCCCTCACGGGATCAAAAGATTATATATACTTATATACTTAAATACAAAACTCCGCATCTTCAACTCCAATGTTAAATCAGTTTTATTATATGGGGTAGAAACCACAAAAGCATCATCAAACAAGCTACAAACATTCATTAACAGAGGCTTACGACACATCCTGGAGATTTGCCTAACACCATCACAAATGAGGAACTCTGGCAAACCACACAACAAGAACAAATTGAAACTCAAATCAAACGCAGGAAATGGGGCTGGATCGGGCCCACCTTAAGAACACCATCCTCCAACACGACCAGACAGGCCTTAACCTGGAACCCACAAGTGAAAAGAAAGCCAGGAAGACCAAGAAACAGCTGGAAAATGTCTGTTGAGGCAGAACTCAAGAAAGTAACAACATCTTGGAAGGAAGCAGAGAAGATCGTCCAACACCGAACCACCTGGAGGAAGTTCATGAATGACCTACAGTATGCTCCCTAAAGAGCAAAAAGGTTTAAGTCAAGTAAGTCAAACAATTATTTTAGCAAATATTAGGAGAGGTCGACTGATGACAAGTTGCATACAATGGGTTGCGGCCAACAGAGAGGTCTTAACTACTTAATTTCTTAATATCTGATACTTTTGGTGTGTAAACAGCTATCTCAATAGCATTTTGAGTACATACCCTGTGAACAACAGAAAAACCTTTATCCATCTCTATTTTGGTTTGAATAAAGTATGGTTGTTGCATCAATTTGACTACCCAGCCTATGAAACTGCCATGTTATAACTGCAAAGTACTCACTACGTTTTGATGAAGATGAGAGGGGAAAGGAAGGCCCATGTTATGCTCAAACGCAATCAGTGAACTTAATACAGTAGAGTGAATATAGGTATGTTGCATTATATTATGACATGTCATGTTTATGTTTTGACAAGACATGAAACATAAACATGGTACATCAATTCCTGGTCTCTCTTATAGCTTATAAATTATGTGTAGTATTAAGATGGCTTTGGGAAACCCAATCTTGGATTTCAGAGGGCAGGCCTGTCTTCTTACTGGTGTCCATGCAACAAGTGGCCATACCCTACATCTGGAGAAACATGGTTATCTTTTAGTTTGTAAATACCTTTCGGTTGTGCGGTAAAGGATTAGCCTGATCCCCGCATATTATCTCATTAATATCAGCTGACTAACACTGACGTGTGTTTTGGTGATAGCAAGGGATGGGAGGTTGATGGTGATGCACGTGCGTGCAGTCTAACCAAATTAGAACCCAAATGCAGAAAGTTAAGCTACAGCTTAATTTGAATTATATTTGATGACGATTAAAAACTAATAATACAATTATGAAGGGGGTCCTGCAAAATGACCACTCTTCAAGAGGAATTAGAGGCCAGGTGCTTGCACAACATATGGTTGATCTGTGAGGCATTTAAAGCTTTTAGAAGCCATTTTTTTAAAGCAGCGATTAATTTAAGATTAACCCATGACATAACATGAAGTTTTGATATTCACTTGATTCTCTTCAGCTGACATTTTTTACTAACAACAATAGCATCATAGAGTATATTTACTGTGGACAGTGAGCGATGTAATAATGCATATAAAACATTTTAATTTATAAACATGTTCACTGGATCATGATTTAATATATTTATGCAATGCAAAGAAAATGACATGCCGGACACACTTTAAAAAGACGTGTGTGTCATATAGGCCGACAATAATTTGTTTTTATTTTATAGACATCAAACAACAGTAAACCGTCCCCCCCAAGAAACATTCACCCATGTCCTTTCAGAATCCGTTGTGCTTCTCTAAAAAACAAATACAATATATCACTCGTGTACTGTACATAGCATTTTAGTTACATTAATATACACAAATCTAAAAAAAAATATTCTTCATATTCTCTCCTCACTGTGGAGGTGACAGTATTGCAGTTGCCAACTGCAGATCTTCTTGTGTTTGTGCACAAAAGTTTCACTCCAGGGAAAGGCCAGGCATCAGCTGTTTTGGTATTATAAAAAACGGCCTTAGCAGGTATTTATCTCCTTTCATTTTTTAATTTCTGAAAATTTTGGATTGTAGTTTTCAGTGGTCATTTGTTCCAAGTCATGCAAGTCAGTGCTTTTACGCGCACCGATGAGCGAATGTTCACTTTGACGCTTCAGACAGCGGTGAGCGAGCAAAACCAGGGCGACCAAGACACACACAACACAAACAATAATTCCAAGGAGACCACCGGCTGTCACAGCTGATGGGCTCTCTGACATGACGGTCGGGGTGACATCGCTATATGATGGCGTGGAGCCTGATCCTTCAGTTGGTACACATTTATAGTCGTCCACCAACTCATATCCCTCACCACACCAACAGGTGTATCCACCAAAGCTGTTGTCACAATGCTGGTCGCAAGAAAAATTATTACACTCGTCGATATCAACACAAAAGCGGTCATCTCCTCTAGCGTCGATGATGAAACCATCTGGACAGTCACACTGAAAAATTTCGTTGGGGTCACAAACAGCTGGGCATTCCTGGTAAGGGCAATGCAATATGCATTTGTGATGGTCTTCGTCTGATACCTTGTGTCTCTCATAGCAAGAGCAGTTGTAGCTGCCAGGTGTGTTAATGCATACGTGTTCACATGGCATTTTAGCGCATTCGTCGATATCCACACAAAAGCCTTTCTGCATTTCAAACCCCGTCTTGCAAGTGCAATGGAAACCTCCGTGCGTATTTACGCACATCGTGTGAGCCCCCGCGCACATTCTTTTATCTGCGCAGTCATCTATGTCTTTGCAGCTCTTGCCGTCTGCATCTAGAGAGAAACCTTGTTCGCAAAGGCAGGAGAAACTTCCATTATGCGGAATGCAGATTTGCTCACACCCAGATCCCTTACAAGGATCATTCGCAGCTAAACGGCAGGACCGACCGTTGCGGTCATCAACCAAGTAGCCAGGAGAACAGGTGCATACAGGTTTACCATTAACCCTGGTACACTTCTGCTCGCAGCCGCCGTTCAAGACCTCACAGGTCCACGGTGATATCTCCCAGTTACCAATGCAAATATACTGAGTCCCATTATTGAGCTCCGCCACACTTCCAAACGGCAAAACGTTAAGCTCAGGCCCCTCAATGCCATACGGTGTCCGGTACGTTAGGATCTGTGAATCCGACAGTGGTTGACAACCTGAGTCAAATCCAAACTCGCATATAAATCCATCGACTTTATCAGTACACGATCTCTCCCTCCACTTGAGGTCGTCTGTGGACACCGTTACGCACTGTTCGGAGGTAGGGCAAACAGCGTCGTTCTTGTCCCAGTTGCGAAAGTCGGCTTCTTCTTGTCCCGTTATCCATTTGTATCCTTTCAAATCAGAGATTTGGGCACAATTGCCATTAAACCGTAGCCCGATCCAGAAGTCACCTTTTAAGTCGGTCAATAAAGTTGAGATGGCGCTGTTTGATACGCTTGATCGCACTGTCAATAAATGTCCGTTAAAACCTTGACAGACCTTTCTTGCGGCAGTAAAATCTGCCATGTCTTCGTGTACACTAAAGCATTGATTGTCCACACAGAAACTGGTGAGTGATTCCACGTCGAAGAGGAACGTCAAAGTCAGGATCACTTGCATAGACGACGCCATCGTCGAAGAGCTCCTTTTAGACATCATACACGGTGGGATGGGAACTAGAGCTTACAGTTGTATGGCGTGTCACGACGTGAGTATCAAAGTAGAATATACGCTGTCTTGTGAACCTTGCTGCAGTCCTTTATAAACCATTCATGCTGAATACAGAGGAAGGAAGTTCCTCTCGAAGTTTAGACGGGTGCAGTTGCTTAATCGTCTTCCAATAACTTTCTCCTCCCTGCGAGTCAGCGTCAGGCAACGGTCAGGAATATGAGCACGTAAAAAGTAACCTACTGTTTAACCCCAATCCCCACCCACCTTTCTTTTTTCCCCAACGGTCGTCATTTGGCGATTAACTTGACTAATGTATTTGAGTGCTGCCCAACATCAGAGAGACTTTTTCATAGACTTTTCAGATTATGTTAAAATCGTTTTCCAACCCATAGCTTATCACGAATATAGTTTGCTTTGAAATGAAATGAATGGAAACACAATAGTAACGTCGGATTTAAAATACAAAATATTTTTAATATTGTCAGTTTTATTGATAGTCCCCGTTAGTTAAATAGATTGTGTTTTTCTTAAACAGAGCCCACTGTCAGGCAGTGAGAACCAAGGTCCTCTGTTTCTTGCATAGCCTATATTTACCTCTTAAGATAATTTTGTCTTTTAGATGTCAAATCCTAGCCTGAAGTAGGCCTACCATCATGAAAATTGGTTTCATCTGCTAAATGAGTGTGAATGTATTGCAAGAGGGAAGTGTGATTAGAAGAGTTTGGGTTAATTATATGAAACATTTAATTACTTTGAAATACAGACCAATAACACACAATGCATTACTGTTTAGATTCTGAATGGTCATACAAATTACTGGGTTTTATGAGGAGCTATTTATGATTTAAAGTAAAAATAATTGTGTTACATACACGTGGGTACCATAAATCATGACATCATAAATGAATGACTTACAATGACAGTGATTCATGTCAACAAGAGAAATCTAGGCAATTATTGCATTCAATTAAGGGCATAGGATGATTAATATGAATGATTAATACTTTTTTCAGGTTGTTCTGTCATTAGTTGTGCTCTAGGTCTCAGCATCAGGATGGGAGAGGAAGAAAGGTGTTCTGAGCACTCTGCCCTCTTTCTGCCTGTGTGTGTGTGTGTGTGTGTGTGTGTGTGTGTGTGTGTGTGTGTGTGTGTGTGTGAGTGTGTGTGTGTGTGAGAGAGAGTTTATAGAGGTAACTTACTCCACAGGAGGAAATGTGATGTGATTACATTTCCGTCTCCTTCACACCACTGGCTCAGTGCAACAATCTTTTTCCCCTTTTCCAGGTTTCCACCCAAAGAGACTCATGAACAGCACACCGCACGTATTGAGGAAAGAGCTTCTTTTGAGATGCATTTCATGACATGTATCCTTTCCCCTGAATCACCCACTATATGAGGCATTTAGGGAAATATTTAAAGGTTACTGGAAAAATCAACTGGAAAAGGGGAGCTGGAAGAAGGAAATTGTGCTCTCCCACGTTGGCTCTGTTGTTTTTGTAATTCGTCAGAAAATCGATGGAGCTGGTGCCACCAACAACAGGCATGACTGACAACAGAATACAGATAGGCATCTTATGATAAATACCGCAAAGCAAATCAAGGTGTTTTTGCTGGTAGTGCAGGAAGTGGAGGAGGACAAGACAGGAAGTCCACTGGGGTAACCTCCCTGTACCATGCCTCCCAGAGGACGTTGAGGAACAGTCATGAGAGGGGTGGGCAGTTTTTGGGCAGTGTACCTTTCCTCTCTGGAAATGACCTAGCTGGGTAGGTCCCCATAATCAGAGTAACTGTGTAGTGTTTCCTACTGTTGTGTCACATCTCATTGCTTGAGAGTATTTTTAGTCAGGATCGGAGTTCTATAAATGGAGACGCTTTTACTTTTTCTGATGTCACCACTGGACCCATGTACAGTATGTCACTGGAGTTGCAAGAACTTCCCTTGTAATTTTCTTACAATTTTGTTTATTATGACTCAATGCAACATCAAATAACCAGTTCAAAGAGTGAAGTTCAAATAGTACAGTAAACTGGTAAAAATGAAGATTTCTACAGGTAATCCAGAGAACACAAATAGAATGTTATGAAGATTTCTACAGGTAATCCAGAGAATACAGATAGAATATTATGAAGATTTCTACAGGTAATCCAGAGAATACAAATAGAATATTTCTACAGGTAATCCAGAAAATACAAATAGAATATTTCTACAGGTAATCCAGAGAATACAAATAGAATATTTTGGTTAAAAGAATCTCGTTGTGGCCAGCTAGAAAGCGTTTGCCAAAATCTGCACCATACGTATAATAACATCACAGAACAATCATCACATTGTTTTCATGACCCCTACCTGACTTCCCGGCATCTCTTTTCAAAAGCCCTTCAGAATTATGCTCACAGGGTTGGTGGTTCCGGAAACATAGGCGTAAATCTCGTCCTTGCAGGACTGTGGGAAGCCAGAGCTTCAACGTGAAAGATCAGAAGGTCTCTCGGGTCTTGTGGCTTGTATCGTCACAAAAAAGAATAGCTGAAGCTATTCCTCTTAATCAGCTTTAATTGCTGTAAGGTGGATGAGGGTGCTTCTTTCTGACCCCAGGTTTGAGCACATAACATGGATGTCTCAATGCACTTGAACAGATGTCAAATTAATCATTTCTACAATGTAGAAATTACACCAACTGTATTCGGTTGGGAATTTTGTGCCCCAATGTTGTATGAGCTTAACTGAGTGTTGAAATATATTTCACTGATAAAACAAGGTTCTTCAGGACTTCTAAATATTAAAGCTGCAAAGCTGACAGATTGAGAGGACTTAGCCAACATTTTGAATGTTTACAGAAGAACCGGGAGCTGTGGATTTTTGCAAAACAAATAACAGGCTCTGGGTGGAGGTAGAAGTGCGGGTTTTTTTTTTTTTAAACCGGCTGATTTATGTTGTTCTGTCGGAGCATAGTGTCGGTTTCAAGTGAATATGATCAAAAAAATCTTGCCAACTGCAGCTTTAAAGAAGACTGGTCACAGTCACAGGAAAGGTTTACAGGAGGATGTACAAGCCTTGTTCTTGCATAAAGCAAAGCCCTTGTAAGGTGTTCGGGTCTGTGGGGCCTGTATCCAATGTATGCTAAAAGAAAAATGATGCTATTTATCAAACTCATTGGCCTTGGTGGTGTTTTTCCACCTATACCTTTGTATTTGAATTTCCTATAAACGAATAAATCTTTCATATGATCATAAAATTTGTGATCTCACAGGGGTAAATGGCAAATATTAACCATAAATGGTTAAACCACTGGTATCACTGGTAATTGAGCTAAAGTACACGTCTGATAAGTATGGTTTACATAAATTGTTATGGCTGTATTGATTTAAAAACCTATTCATATGGTGGGTCCACCAGACCCGGAACATTAGCTGAGTAACAAAAATATGAACACCTTACAAAGATTAAAATGATTAAGTCAAAAAAGCTGTACAAATGTCCCTAAGTTCTGTAGAATCTTAGGTTCATCATGTTAAGAACATTAATTTTACCAGGTTAAGAATAGTAAGTTCATTAAGTCACTGTACTGTACTTGCCGATATGATGAAGGATTACAAAGGAGGCGGCCCAGTTTGTGTAGAAAGCTCGCTCTGAGCCACTTCTAATTTTCTGGTATGTGGCTGATTGAATTCTGCAAACGTTCTGAATACAAGCAGATTACTGCTGTTCTGTGTCTCTTGGCAGAGGGATCTGGACAAAGACAAGTGGGGGCTTCACAGGAATGCTGTGTCCGTCGAGGCCTCAGATGGAGGGGGACTGGCCTTCTCCGAGCGAATTTGAAAACGCAGACATGTTCTTGCCAGCTGTTTTTTTTAATAGTCTGCTGGAGATGTTGCCAGAGGAGAAAGTCCTGATTTGTGTAAATATTTTGATACCGGTGGGTTTCGGGCCATTGTGAGTCAGAGCAACAATGAACGAAAACGAGGCTTGTGCTAGAACAGGGGAGGCGGGGAGGGATTGTTTATGAACAAGAACGCGTCTGGGGAGCGCAGATAGGCTTGCTGGAGACCAGAAGGGATTCTTCCCCTTCAGTACAGGGCAGGCACTCCGCTGTGTCAGAAAGAGCAGTGGAAAGCCAAGATTTATAGAGAGATCCCAGAGCGCACAGTAATGTGGTTAGAGGCCAGTAACTACTGGCTCATGCATTCAATTTAGGGAGATGCCAACCGACCACCAAACAAGATGGCAACAGATGAGACAGTGAGCGCCTTCACCCGTACTTTACATGTCATCAAAGACGTTCTGTCAGAGATGTCCACTGAGGGGAAAAAAAACAAACCGATTAAGGAAGAAGTTACCGGATTATCTTACCCCAGGGCCCTGTTTTGTGAGTCTATCAGATTCATTCTGACACTTGAGAGCACCAGGCACATAAGTAAGTAAGTATAAGTATAAGTATATATACTCTTTTGATCCCGTGAGGGAAATTTGGTCTCTTATCCCAATCCGTGAATTAGTGAAACACACACAGCACACAGTGTGGTGAAGCACACACTAATCCCGGCGCGGTGAGCTGCCTGCACTAACAGCGACGCTCGGGGAGCAGTGAGGGGTTAGGTGCCTTGCTCAAGGGCACCTCAGCCGTGGCCTACTGGTCGGGGTTCGAACCGGCAACCCTCCGGTCCGAAGTGCTAACCAGTAGGCCACGGCTGCCCATTCAGCGCACTCATGTCAGCGCACTCAAAGCGCTGCAAGACTCAGTGGCCTGCTCTACTGGGCCACGCAAATTCAGGTTTGATCTTATTATTCTGTAAGTGAGAAAAACAACACTTGCGAACACACACACATGCACTCGGACACACACACATGCACTGACACACACACGTGCACTCGGACACACACACGTGCACTCGGACACACACACGTGCACTCGGACACAGACTCACCATCAAGAGCAAGCCTGTTTGGCCTGCTGACAGGAATATTATGAACTTACAGTGAACCCCCTATTAGCGAGAATGCATTGGCCCTCTGTCATTTTGGCCTGCACTTAAATTCTTGAGCTGCAGGGTACTCTCTGCTGTAATAAGATGGAGTACAAGAGTTCCAGATATCATTTGCAATAACTGAATATTTTGTTACCACAATAATGGGTAGAACTTTGTTTTACCTTTAAAATATTTCAGCCCTTTTACTATAGTATATGGTGATGCCAGGCTCAGAAAATAACTTGCCAATGTTCCTGTGTGTTTGTGTCTGTGTGTGTGTATATTATATTATATTATATTACATTATATTATAATATTATATTATTATATTACACCTAATGCCATGTCGAAGGTCAGTTGTTTCAAACGTGAGGTTTTTCCAATGGCTCCATCTTGTCTACATCTCAGTGTGGGATGTCAGGGAGGAAGCTGCACTCCCCAAAGTGGAACATGTGGAAGTCCTCTGTAGTGTGCATCAAAAAGGCATCTCAGCTGTCTTCACTAAGAAGGCATCTCAGCTGTCTTCACTAAGAAGAATCTCAGACTAGTTATCATACAGTTAGAGTGGAACAGTAAGGTAATTGATAACTTCCTGAGCCTGTGCGTATGAGGGTGTGCACGTGTATGCGTGTGTGTCTGAGAGAGAGCGTGCGTGTGTGTGTGTGTGTGTGTGTGTGTGTGTGTGTGTGTTTGTGCAGACACATCTTCTCCTTCCCAGGCGACTATACTCACATCCTTAGTTCACGGCCTCGCAGGCAAAACATGTCAAGTAAATCACTGGAGATCACATGACCACACAACACTGCAAACTAAACTCAAGTCATGCAGCTTTTTAGTCTAAAGGGGGTTTCCCTCCCAGCTGCACCCCCCCCGCTCCAGTCTCCTTAGTAAACAAACTGGTTCCTTTCTCAATATTTCCTTTTTCCTTTTTCAATATGGTGCACTCGGTGCCAATACCAGCAGAGGAGCATTGTAAAACATATCAGGCTTGCCAGCAGAGGAGCATTGTAAGACGTATCAGGCTTGCCAGCAGAGGAGCATTGTAAGATGTATCAGGCTTACTAGCGCTTCTGACTTGTAACTTGGAGGGTTGCCGGTTCGAATCCCGACCAGTAGGCACGACTGATTGCCCTTGAGCAAGGCACCTAACCCCTCACCGCTCCCCGAGCGCCGCTGTTGTTGCAGGCAGCTCACTGTGCCAGCATTAGTGTGTGCTTCACCTCACTGTGTGTTCACTGTGTGCTGAGTGTGTTTCACTAATTCACGGAGACCAAATTTCCCTCACAGGATCAAAAGAGTATATATACTTACTATACTTATACAGAGGAGCATTGTAAGACATATCAGGCTTGCACCGTGAGTCCTCATGTGTCTGTTGGCTGGAGATGCACCTCTCAGCCTGAGAATCAAAAACAATGCAATTTCACATCCATGGTTATAGTTATGGTTATGGTATTTTGCAGATGCTTTTGTCCAAAGCTACATCCAGACTGCATAATTATAATTATTTAGTGTTGTTGTTGTTGTTATTGTTATTATTATTATTTAAAAATACTTTATTGTGTGGAGAAAAAACCTTCCTATTCCTTTTGAGAAGTTACCTTGTATGCATTTCTGTTCCTTACATTCAAAACTAAATAGTAGAAAGCAATAGTAATTACCCTTGGTAATTCCATTAACTATGACTGTAGCAGTGCCTCCTTACACATAGTCGGTCTTCCATATACATTTTTGCAAGTATATGGCATATAGCTATTTATATATACAAGGATACATACATGAGTAACAAATAGCAAATTGTAAAGGAAAAAAGAGGAAAAAATAAAAATTTTATTAAAAAATAAAAATATAAGAAATTATTTTTGCTTTGATACTTTTACTATAGTATTGGGTTGTCTTCAGAGGTATTTTTTCATTTAACCTCCTCAACTTTTATCCATTATTAAAATGTATTATCCTATTATTATTCTATTACTTCTTTTTTTTTTGCATGGAGCTACAATTCCATGGTAAAACATGGCCAGAGAGCACAAGAGTCAGATTCCGAGTCATGGTGTTGCCAATGCTTGTGGACTAGCTGACTCACAGACCTAGAGCAGATTAATCTTGCATCACACTTTGTTGGATTTGCACCCATGTATAAAAGAAAACATGGGGATCCCAACTTTCAATGCATAACAGCCATTTCGTGATTTCGCCTGTTATTTATTACAGTCTGGGCCCAGAGCCTGATGATGACTCACACCATTTTTTATGATGAAGACCATGTGTAGAGACACAGTGCCAGTACTAACGACAGAGCCTACGTGTCCACTGAAAACGCCATGTGTCACTAGAGAAATATCCCTTCATTTTTCATGCATGTATAATATTCGTGACAGTGTTTGGTTTATAGTCCTGCGTGTCAAGCCACGATCATCCATGGACTTTCCAGTACATTTTCCAGACTATTTCAGTGGCACTGTTACGCGGTAGCAATGAATCAACGTTTCCGGCTGATGTTCAGTTGTAGTTTTGCCTCTAAGGGATGGAAGCACATGAGGCATGGCTTTGAAGCTTATCTCTGTGTCTCACTGGCCTGTTAGCAATGTTCAAAGGGCTACTGGATCTCCTTCCCTCCTCTCTGGTCTATTTTGTTGTCATCCATCTGGACTGATTACCCAGCCTATTAGCTGTTTATTCGTCTTGGTATCACAGCAGTCACAATGGGGATTCCATGGCAACCCTAATGTCACAGTAACCAAACGGAACTTTTTGGTGATGTGTAAGTATTGTCGTCATCCGTGCTGTCCAGACATAGTATCACTGCATCTGTTTATCGCGCAGCTTTTTTAGGATATGAAAAAGGATATGAGTGTGCAAGCAATGACATCACAAACAACCCCAGGATGGGTTGTGACGAAAACGAGGGAGGCATCACCCCATCTGTAAACCATTTCTCTTACAATGAAAGTCTGGAAGACCAGACAAAGCCAAGGTGGTATTTCAGGAGCAAAAGAGAAAGTGTGACATGTAAAACAAGAACACAATCTACAAAACAGTGAAGGGATTCCGATTTTCTACAGCTGACAACATGAGGACAATGTTTTTTCTGATTGATGTTTTTTTTTTTACGTTTTAAGAATGTCTGCTCAACAGGGAAATGAGCTTAGCACAGGAAATTTCCTCAAATGCATTACACAAGGCACATTGCAAGACAGTTTTCCAAAGAATGTCATGGGCAATTGATTTTGATTTCGAGTCACCTTTGACCTTTTTCAGTTTGATGTTCACCACTGAAAATAAACTGGTAAGTTTAGCAATACAACAAGCAAAAAGATAAGAATGTGTCCTAATTTTAATTAGTAATTTTGTTTTTAACAGTAAGAACATTTAAACTGATGTGATGTCATGCTGATATTTATTGTAACCATGGTATCGGCTTGGACATACAGTAGTGACAGGTATACGGATGTGTTTGTCAATAGTGACACATACAGGGAAGCAAGAACAGGTCCCAACGCAACACATTCTATTTCATTATTGCATCAACACCCAAACTGGATCATGTTGACATTTATAGTAACCATGGTAACAATTGAGACTTGACAGGGACAGATTTACTTGTGTGGTTCTCGATAGTGACATGTACAGATAGATAGACAGACAAGAACATGTCCCAGTTGACAACAGTTTTGAATTAAAACAATGAAATCATTGCCCAGAGTGAATCATTTTGGACATTCATTGTGGCTAATCACAAAAATGGAATGCTAAATGCAATGAGGTCAGTCTCACGTTTGTTAGGTGTGTTGTGTGTGACAGTAGTTCTCAATTGTTTTTGAGTCACAACCCCTCAGAATAATCAGGTTGGTGTTTGTGATCCCCCACCCCACCCACCTCCACCTCCACAATGCTCTCTGCACTTTTTTGCCCACAAACAGGATATTAAATTCCATTTTAGCTTTACTGCCGTGCTTTAAAATTAGATTTAGATTGGAGTCTTGAGATGGAATAACATATAACATTACTTTTTCTGAGCCATCTCCATGGGTGGAGGGTGAGGCCTCTACTTTACCAAGTATCACAGGTGTTATGGATACTTACAATGTACATGAGTCTTTATGTGTCAAATCAGACAAAATCCAGGAGAATGGTTACTGCACAGTCTTAGATTTTGCCTACTTAATATTTAGGTCCCAAAACTAAGACCTATATTTTTGTTAAATTCCAAAGTTTTCATACACTTTTCACCCTTGCCTTTGTATACTTTTTACACTCTCATAAATGCCTTATCTTGGAGGCCATGTTTGGGCATTAATATCTTCAAAACGTATTATTCCTAGCCTGCCCAAGCCTGCTCAATAGTTTTACTGGATATAAGGCCCTATATGAAAAAAAGTGCAAAGCTGGTCATATTGAGGGTCTTGTAAACTCTTTTTTTGTATCCATATGTCATCAATCATTATTTTGTCTGCTAATACAATACGTTATCAATGTTGAGCCAATATTTGAGGTCTCTGCAACAAATGCACTTGATGATAATAAGGATAAAACAAGGTGTGATTGCACTTTTTGGAAATGTTCATAGGACTAAAATGGTATGTGGGGTAGCTAGGAACACAAAAATCAACATGGCAATAGTTCAGTTTATATTCATTTCATGTGTTAAGTGTCAATGGTGTACCATGTTTCATTCATGCATAAATACACTTAATTGGTTACATTGTATACCTATACCTTTTCATTCTTGGCCCTGGGGCAAAACTGATTTTGACTTAATTTATTTATCTATGGTACAACATTGGCACTTTGTACACTAAATGCTCACACACTGAGCTACTTTCACATACAGTACCTCCAGAATTATTGGCACCTCTGCTAAAGTTGACTAAAATCCGGTATAATAAACAATCTGTTGGTGATTTATTGTAATCTTACAATGAAAAGGGGCAGCCGTGGCCTACTGGTTAGCGCTTCGGACCTGTAACCGGAGGGTTGCCGGTTCGAACCCCGACCCCGTAGGAACGGCTGAAGTGCCCTTGAGCAAGGCACCTAACCCCTCACTGCTCCCCGAGCGCCACTGTTGTTGCAGGCAGCTCATTGCGCTGGGATTAGTGTGTGCTTCACCTCACTGTGTGCTGAGTGTGTTTCACTAATTCATGGATTGGGATATGACTTAAATGATCCCAACTTAAAAGTCATTGTGGAGGATTTAGCCTCTATGTGACTTTATTTTCATACCATAGTGAAAAAGAAAGTCATGAACTACTTCTGAAAGTTCACAGACACTCTGATTAACTTAAATAAATTAAAATTAGATAGGGAAATGCTTCGGTTTTGTACATACGATTTTTCAGTGGTGCCAATAATTGTGAGCGACGTGTTTTTGTTCATGAGATTTTCCTTTTTCTCAAAATAAATTTGCTTCCCTTCAAGGTTGTTTTTTTTGTCTAATTGTTTTCATTGTGTGATTACAATAAATCACCAACAGATTATTTTTTATACCAGTTTGTAGTCAACTTTAGAAGAGGTGCCAATAATTCTGGAGGGTATAGATTTTCAAGTGCCTATACTAGCTACCACACATACCATTTTAATCCTATGAAAATGACCGAAAAACAGAATCTCCCCTTGTTTAATCCTTAAAATCTTCAAGCCCATTATATGTGGAGAGCTCTAAGATTGGTACAACATTAATAAAGTATAGTATGTAGAGGAAAAATAATGATTGATACCAAATGCATACAAAAACTAATTTATACTACCCTTAAAGTCACACTTTTTACACTTTTATCCCAAATCTAGGGCCTTGTAGAAAGTCAACGAGAATGCCGTACAAACTTTCAATAATTCACTCATACTTAGAACATGTTTGTCTTCCAGTGGAATACTTCCACCCTACAAACTCTTGTCACTATTTTTTTTTAATCATAATAAATTAAATACATCCTAAAGATAAAGTTACTCCTCACATGAAATGTTTTCTGTCCATTTCAGTGGGACATTCTAAAACGCTTAACGTGAAAAAGCTTAACGTGACTTAAGGTAGGAAAACAACGATGAATCATCACCAAATTTCGTATGGCCATATGTTGTCATGAACACTTAAGTCTGTCAAAAAAACGAAACCGAAATCCAACGATTATAGAAGATATCTCACATTAACGTTTTCTTCTTCATTGGCGCCTATGGCGAGAAAAAGGCTTAACGTGATTCAATGTACCTAAACAACGCTCAGTGATCACCAAATGTCTCTCTCATATTGTTCATCATAACCACTTAAAACTGTACAAATATCGAACCCAAAGTCTAATTATTATGGACGTTATCTGACATTAAAAAACTAAACGTTGCTGCCTTATTGAGGCCTATGTTAAAAGGAAAACGCTTAACGTGATTCAATGTTCCTAAACAACGCTCAGTGATCACCCAATTTCTGTCATATATTGCTTATCGTAACTAACCTGGCAATAGCCAGATGAATTTCGCTCCGCCTAGCTCCACTCATCCATCTGGAACCGATCCATTGAAGTGTTGCTTCAGAAGGCTGGGCCTAATCAAAAAATGCTTGCATATGATTGAATAAGCCACTTCAACCACTCACATCAAAGCCAACCCGTGACGCTAATAACAGACTCACAGTCGCTTCCACGCTATGTCACATCCTTGAAACTCCCGCCCTGCGTCCTGATTGGCTAAACCATAAAGTTGGTTGGAGAAATCACTCTCATTGGAAGAGGTCCCAGATGGATGTGAGTGAAGCTAGGCGGAGCTAAGCGGAACGACATTCATCTGGCTAGGGTCAGGTTATATCATAACCACTTAAGACTGTAAAAAAATCGAACCCAAAGTCCAATTATTATGGACATTATCTGACATTAAGCGTTGCTACTTCATTGAGGCCTATATTAAAAGGAAAAAGCTTAACGTGGATCAATATACCTAAACAACATTCAGCTATCACCAAATTTCTCTCATGTATTGCTCCTCATAAGCACATGAAACTATCAAAAAATCGAAACCAAAGTCCAATTATTATGGACGTTATCTGACATTAAGTATTTCATAGGCATAGAGGCTGGCTATATGAAAAAGCTTAAAGTGGTTTAATGTACCTAAACAACGTTCGGTGATCACCAAATTTCAGTCTCTCCTGAGGGAGATCTTGTCAGGACCACATGCTCAGCATAGTTGATGCCATTCATCAACTCTTAATTCCCTCTTGTTATAGCAGCAAGAATGTTAGAGATTCCCAAAGCAGACCTGATGCAAGATTTGAGCAGAAATTAGCTTGATACCTTTCATCATGTTCCTAAATAGTTAAGATAATGGATGAAATTCAATAAAATTGGGACGTTATTATCCTCAAGGGGAAATTTTTGGCCAGCATTAATGAGCATTGCCAACTGGTGACTATAACACCAGGCAGTATTCCCAGATATGTCCTTTTGGAGCACTATGACAAAGAACCCTAGAATTTCATTTGTAGGAAAGTGATAAGAACCTTAGAGTTAGTGATAAGAACCTTAAGGACTCTTTTGGCAAAGTAGAGCCTTGTCCTCCCTGTTGTTATGTTCTTTGCTGATTTATTTCGAGGATCAGATCGGATCAGATCAACATTTTTCTTCACACAATAGTTTACATGTGTTCTTGAGCTTATTCTCCTTCCATTTACCTTCATATTGTTTTTCTTTATCTCTCTATCTTGCACTTTGTGATGTTATTTAGCCTGTATTTCTTTCAAAATGTAATTCTCCTCAGGTGCGCTTTATTATTTCATGCTATCAAAAAGCACAACAGCTCTCTTTTAGAAGTATATTCTCTGGGGCTTTTTGCCTTTCTTTTTTCTTTTTTATAGGCTGGCAGGAAACGACTGGGAGAGAGAGACGGGGTAGGATCGGGAAATGACCCAAGTCCCCATGGGCACCGGCGGGCACCCGTGGGTGCTTGGACCCATATATGGTACGGACGCTGTAGCCAGTTGCGCCACAGTTGTGCCCCCAACACCCCCCATCAGGAATTTAATGTATTTTATCTTGTTTTTGGCAAATGCCTATTATTATGATTCCAAGATGTCTTTATCAGCACGGCTTCTTCAGGTTCATTTCATTGGCTAACCAGTACATTCTCTCACCAGCAGCCTCATTGCCTCATTGCCTCATATCCTCCCATTCCATCATTATGCCATGTTGGCCATCCAAACCCAACATTGAAAACAGAGGTCACGACCCCCCCCCCCCCGCTATATTTAGACTGAACTCTCACTGCCCAGCGGATGCCAGAGTCCTTGAGACTGTTGTACAACACATTGCATGAAAAAGTGATGAGAGATTTCTAGCTCTCATCAGACAGGTAGGGGGACCGGTCATCCTAATGAAGCATTTTCACAAAACAGGATATGTCATTGTGCAGGGGTAACCCAGTGGGTCTGTATTTCATTGGACTGCTAATTGATAGTACATTGTCCACTGTCCTCAGATTTACATCTGAACGCTTTGCCAGGCCAAGGTATTGTTGATGTTGGCATGGATACATTAAATGACAGGAAAAACAAGGGAAAACAACCACATTCATGAATTAATATTCGCCTTTTGGTCGGCAACAACGAGGACCATGTGTGAACTCTTGGCTGGATGCTGGCCCTTCAACAGAACAATGATCTTTGTTTTCACGGCTTCCTATACTTGTTAGTGCCAGACGCCCATGATTCAGCATGCTGCTCAGAAATCACAGAGTGCAAATGTATATTCATGCTTGTGCATACGTACAACATAAACTTTTAGGGGTACACAGTTGATGTTCTTCATTGCAATGTAACAACAAACAATCATCTATCATCTACAGTAGCAAGAAAAAGTAAGTGAACCATTACCTGCATTACAGTAAGTATGAATTTGTCTTGAAGTACAGTCTGATCTGAATTACAACTAGATGTACTGCATAGCGGTACAAAATATTACCGCCGCTTGGTCCCTCACACTTGTCAATTTGTCTCCATTTCTTACTCCATCACCTATTCTTGCAACTTTTGTGTATGCTTGTATGTGCTGCCTGTATGTGTGTGCGTGCTTGCGTATGTGTGCGTGCTCTAGAAACAGAAATTTGTCTGAGATTTTTGAGAAATGCTTGCATATGTGTGAATGCGTGTGTGCCTGTGTGTGTGTTTGTGTGTGTGTTTGTATGTGTGCGTGTGTGTGTGTGGATGTGTGTGTGTGTGTGTGTGTGTGCATGCGTGTGTGTTTGTGCGTATGGATGCATGTGTGAGTATGTCAATTTGTCTTCATCTCCTATATATATAGAGCCTGACCGATATGGGACTTTGAAGGCCGATACCGATTTCAGTTTTTCAAAATCTGATAACCGATATATCGACCGACCAAACACAATGTCAAAAGTTCTCCCATAACAAGGTTCTAATCAAGGTGGGGCATTATGTATTTGAATAGGCCGAACTATCGAGTTTTCCAATGAAGGGCTTTTCATATAGACTACAGTAATTTTTTTGTGTTAAGAAATAGAAGAGTGTATAGAAAGAATTGTAAGAATAAAAGAGTTCTGTGTGCAGTTAATGCTTAATTACTCTCCATTTATGCAGGCAAAACATTTTAAAAGTATGATCAGTTACTTTACTTTACTTTTAGCCTTTGTAGCCTAAACTATGCTCTTCCTTACTTGAAACACCTTTGATGAAATACAAGAAATTGAAGACTGAAACTAGTCTAGTGGTTGTTTGGGAATGTATGTAAGCTCAGATGCTCACATTTATTTCGTGTAGACTTTTTGTGGTCTTAATGCAACATTTTACAAAGCACTGACAGGGCCACCAAGGACTCTGAGCAAGTCAACAGTAGAAAAACCGGTAGTACTTTATAATAACTACACACAATTCATAATTTATTAAGCCTTTATTACTTATTAGTTAATGGTTTGTTGATCATTAGTAATGTATTGTTCATACATAATTTATCATCAGTAAAGCATTTGTTTACACAGTAATAAATGGTTTGTTCATAGTAAATAAGCCTATATCTAAAATATGTTTATATATTTTTGTTAACACTTAATAAATGATGCAATTGGGTGCAGCCGTGGCCTACTGGTTAGCGCTTTGGACTTGTAACCGGAGAGTTGCCAGTTCGAACCCCGACCAGTAGGAACGGCTGAATTGCCCTTGAGCAAGGCACCTAACTCCCTGAGCGCCGCTGTTGTAGCGGGCAGCTCACTGCGCCGGGATTAGTATGTGCTTCACCTCACTGTGTGTTCACTGTGTGCTTAGTGTGTTTCACTAATTCATGGATTGGGATAAATGCAGAGACCAAATATCCCTCACGGGATCAAAACAGTATACACTATACTATACTCACACATGCCATGCAAGGTGCCAACCTGTACATCGGGAGCAGTATGGGTTTAGTGTACAAGATAGATAGATAGATAGATAGATAGATAGATTAAAATGTAAATGATCAAGGTCTCAGTAGCATACAGACATCACACACAACATGCACTTACAACAGAAAAAGTAATATATATATATATATATATATATATATATATATATATATATATATATATATATATATATATATATATATATATATAAAAACTCCACTGCACAATAGAGACAGTAGAACAAGGACACTTCACTGGGGTCAAACCAGCAACCTTCCGGTTACTAAACAGTTCCCCTACCTCCTTAGCCACCGCTGCCGCACAATGTGCCTATTGTACGATTAGTAGACTTTCTCAAAAAATATTTCAATTTATAATAATAAAAAAATAATAATAAAAAAAAAAAACTCGTAAATTTTCTCCAGACTGGAATGCTCGAAAATGCTAAAAATGTACCTGAAATGGTCAGAAGGGTTTGAGGATCATGAAAATATCCAAATAATGAAGGATAATGCATAAAAACAACTCTCATTTTAACATATTTCCACCAACTGGATTTTCATGGACTTTCATGGACAAGGATCACCAATTGAAATATAAAAAAGCAATTAGTTTTGGGTCATACCTTACTTTGCCTGGACTATGAAAGATCAATGCCTTCAAGAAAAGCATTCACACCAGACTTCTAAGCATATGGCTGAACTAAAGGAAGAATGGGCTAAAGTTCCTCCTAAATGTTGTGCAGGTCTTCGCCATATAGCCATTCATGCCATTCATAAGCTCTGTTTGTGACAGATTCGCTGGCATGTTTTCCTGCACTGAAATGGAAAATCACAATTACTGCCCAGCTATAAGCCTGAAATTAAGCTATTACGCTTTTTTTACTATTATTCTGCACTAGGGGAGAACGGGGTAAGATGAGCCATTTTTTACATTCTTCATCATTCTAAAGTGTCCAAGAGGTTTTGTTTTGTAACTTCCAAACCAAACAACAATTCTACAACTTCAGTAACCAACAACTCTTTGATAACGTATAAGGGTAAAGAAGAGATATGGTCCCTGCAAAAAAGTCTTGTGGCACAACTTACCCCTAATGAGCTTAGGTGTGGGGTGAGTTGGGCCAACACAAACATTTCAGGTAAAACATGTTTTAATCTTTTTTCAAAAATAGTTTAATTTCCACAAATAGTAACAAACACCAACATTTAACTGTGAATTCATTTAACTTGTGAACATTTTTGTCGCCTGTTTATTTTTGAATTTGTCCATTTAATTAACTTAAATAAGTCTGATTCATTTGCTGCTAAGAAAGCATGTAGAATGAGGTCACAAAATCAAGGCAAACTTAAAAATCTTACAGATCTGGTGAACCTGGTGGCTCATATTACCCTACAACCACCATTTTGAAAGAAAATGCTTCTCACAACAACCTAAGGTAACATTCATGATTTTCTTTAGCCCTCACATCTTAAAATGGCACAAGTTGTGGTGTAATGCATTTGAATGTTGTTCACGTTTTCTCTAAATCACCCTAACTCTGGACATGAATGGAATCCACTTGGAGAGCAAAACATTCATATTTTTAACACATATATTTTACCACATTGGCCATATGCTGTACCTTTCCACAAATTGTAAAGAATGATTCATTTTGCCTTAAAATGCTGTCACAATAAAATTGCAATAAATTTACGGTTTCCTAGAAAAAAGACCTCTCAAGGCTCATCTTACACTATGCTCAGCTTACCCCGTTCTCATATGTAAAAAAAAGAAATCACACAAAAATGAATAAATAAATCTTAATGATAAAGGGCTTTACATCATAGTACTCTTCACGTTAATTTTTTGTCAATTTCAGTCTCTCCACCTGCTCAGGAGAGACATTAAAAATTATTATGAATTGTTGCCTTAATGATAGTTGATGCTATTCATCAACTCTTAATTCCCTCTTGCTATTGTAGTAAGAATGTTAAATATATTCCCAAAGCAGGGCAAGAATTGAGCAGAAATTAGTTTGATACCTTCATCAGTCATCATGTCTTATTTACAGTTACCAGGAATGCTTGGGTGGGGTGGTTACTCCAAAAAGAGGTGAAGTCAAGTCAAGTTTATTAACAGCATTTCATACGCAGAGGTCATTCAATGTGCTTTACATAAACAAAAGCAAACAGTAATAACAAATAAAAGCATAGAAGGGCAATATAGTCAAAGAATAGTTCAAAAGGTAAAGATCATAATAAAAAGAAAACATAAAACGCACAAGGTAAAATAATTTAAAAATAAAGAATAATTAATAAGCAAAAAAACAAAAAACAAAGCCAAAAGTAGAAAAAAAGTAATAAAAGACAAAGTAGAATAATTTTCAAGGCAGATTCAGAATTTGTAACTGTCTAGATTTAAAACTGGCTACAGTTGGGGCCTTTTTGATGTCATCCAAAAGTTGTTTCCAGAGCTGAGCCGCATATAGCAGCTAAAAGCTGCTTCACCATGTTTAGTTCTAACAGCAGGTTTTACTAGCAGGTTTTTCACCTGGGACCTGAGAGGATCAATATTTCTTGATATTTGTGTTGCGGGAGCATGATATTGTCATGGAAACCCTGCAACAATGCTACTCGTCTGTCTCCCAGACTCAGGGAGACAAAGCTGGCGCAGTAGTGGAAAAAATAGATGCCAACGCTTGACCAGCACAGGCTGCCTATCCAGGCCACATGTTGAGCCTACAGAGCCTGGCTACTGTCAGCTGCCCCCTGTTTTGTCACCGAGTACTGTTGGTACAAAAACCCCAAAACAATCGGTTCTATCTAGCTCGAGTTGCTTCAGCCAACAGCTGGAGCTGCCAGGCAGCTAGTGCTACACTCTGGGTTCATGTCCTGCAGCAACCCAAGCTAGGTACTGTAGAATCGATGGTTTTAATTTTTTTTTCCATGCCGACAGTACTAGGTGACCTCGAGAAACAGAGATCTATGTGAAAAAACACCGGTATTCTCCTTTTTAAGCACATTGCGTTTGTCTACACTTGTGCCTAACTTTTTCTTGCCACGGCATATAAAGTCTTAATCTTCCTCTCTCAGATTTAGCGAGAGCTATTACCTCTTAGGAGCATAGAATGCATTAAAACAACAGATGTAGATCAGATTATATCAACTGGAAAGACATTACTTTTGGGACTCCAAGACATTACTTTTAGCTCCATTTAGTCTCTGATTTGATTTTGTTAAAGGTAAAGCTAAAAGTGTGGGAGAAAATGCTTGAATCCCATAAATTACTTTTGGGAGTAATTGTTAGCTCCATTTAGTCTCTGATTTGATTTTGTTAAAGGTAAAGCTGAAAGTGTGGGAGAAAATGCTTGAATCCCATAAATTATTTCAGACGGCCCTGTGCGGAACGGCCAATCCCCTTGCCAGACAGTTAAAATGAAAACAGATGGATTAGGGGCTGCAATTATTGAAGCTTTGGTTAATTATTCTATTAAAAGTTAAAGGCACAGGGTGACTATAACAATGTTTGCATTTTAACAAAGGCTTGAAAGGAGTGATTATAGCATGTTTATACTGGAATCACTTCCTATAGCCCTATGTAGAAGATCAGAACACCTCGTGAAAAGAAAGTGTTGAAATGCACTTCCATTTCCTACGAGTTTCAGGAGAATTGATCTAACGGATCGCCTCTAGTGGCTGCCGATTGTGTGGAAAACACTGAAGATGCACATTTGCAGATGCTTGTTGTTGTTGTTGTTGTTGTTGGAGACCTGCAGCGAGGACGTGATGACACAAGGGAGGCCTGAGGAGGAGAACAGGGGGTTCCTGCCAGGGATTGCTGCTCTTTTCAGGAGGACCATTTCACCGTTCGAGCCATGTACTGTACCCAAGCTAAATAAGCCCTTTGTGTGAATTGGGGGAAAAGGTGCAACTAACTCGTAAACATTTCTCAAAAATATATTTTTTTCCCCTCAATTCATTTCAGAGAGGAAATTCCATGTTATTTTTGCCAAAGTCGGGGTTAACCACAATCTATCAAAAGCATTTAGGTCGAGTTATTACAGGCCAGATCATTCCAGTGGTCTGCTTGCCTCTTAATGGATTCTGAAATGCACCACAACAAAGACTGCTCTGGGCATGGTCAGCATATTCTAGATAGATAGATAGATACTGACAGTCACAGGCAGCTTTTCAAGTTGAGCACACACAAGTTGCTACTAGAGCTAAAAGTCTGTTTTTATAGAAGTCATATTTATAAGAGCAGTCCATCATTGTTATGTTCAATGCATTATAAATGAAAAATAAACTCATTCTGGCTCTGCTAATTTGGAATTGATTTGCAATTGAGCTCAAATATCAAGAACGTTTCCCCAGAATTGTAACCACTATTGTGTCAGGGTTAGGGTTATACGCTGTGAACTGTGTGAGCCAGTTCTCAGCATATATAGGCAGCACAGCCCTCATCAAACCTCTGCCCCAGTGGTCAAAGAGTAGTTATTTTTTAAAAAATATGTAACATTCATCTTTGCCTCAAGTATTAAATTACTTAATTGGCTGAGCCAGTTGAAGAAGCCACAATCTTTGGTGGAAGAGGAGGACATATTTGCAAATGAATGTGGCATCCCATAATTTACGATGTTATTGAAAATGAGGTTTTGAGGGGTTTTAATCTGTTCAGCAGTGAAATTGAAGCCTTTAAGAACAACATGAACTTTTGACCCAAGAGCCTGCCATATATAATGGACATGGGTGAGCAACTAACATGAGAGGCCAAGGACAACAGACCACCCCCTTGCTGTAATCCCACACAGGCATACACACTTGACAGATTATGCGTCTCCTCTCTGCTCAGAGACTTGCTCTCGGACATTCTCGTTTGTGTGCTGGAAGGAGCCAGCATGTCCTTTACAAAGCCAGCTGCTTCCTGAAGGCATGCTCCATCATCTGCTTCTGTTGATATTATGAGAGACATCTGGCCTCTGCAGTAGTCTAGGGTCTATCCTGTTGTGTGAGAAAGCAAATCAAGTGAAGTGTAAGGCAAACACAATAATTTATCTGATTGCGCAGTGTGAATAAGCACATGTGTCTGAGCCAACACCACAACAAGCAGCCTATTGTGATCCTAAAAATTCAACTTTTGACGTGGGTGATGTTTTTTTTTATTTCATGCTTCTGTAGATGAATTTCCAAGTCATAAAACAAGGTTTCTGAGGATAGCATATCATGCACATTTTACAATGTAACACTGCAATCAGGAAGACTGCAAAAAACTGCACTTTTATGATGACTGGAAATTCAACAGATCTGGTAGCAATCAGACAAAATGGCTGCCAGTAGGCTTTGGCAAACCCCTAAATGTATTCTACTGCTTGTCTTGAGTGAAATGAAGGGGGTGCGCTCCTGCATGAAAAATCTATATGCTCACAATATGACTGTGTCAGTCCGAGCATATCAGCTTATGGAATGCTACTCCCACGGTTATATTTTAAGATCTCCCCATTTACATGCTCCTGCATTCCAATGTCTGGCAAATGCATATGCTATTTGGTTTTTTGACATTGCTATGAGAAGTGATAACAACACCTACTCTGTTTTAAAAACAAGCAAAGTTATTACTTGTTTTGTGTATTTGTTTTTTGTTTATATCTTTGTAAACATATCCCTTGTTCATTAGGACTGGCTTTTTGGCTCAGAGACTCATGTTAGGGAGCTAGCGTAGCCAGTGAACCTGTGGTCGTCCATCTGCACGGTGACAGTTTGAGGGTACTCCAGGGCCATGCTGTCTGCCTCTCGCCTCGGTGATCGAAACAGCAGAGCAAGTTCTTTTTCTAATTAGCCAAACACCCTCAGCGCGTGCTATTGGGTGCGTGTTGTAGCCTACATGCTCTCCCCAAAATGCAAGAGGAATACAAGAGATAAACAATTGGCAGGGAGACAAAAAAGCGGAAGTTTGCACTGTTGAAATGATGATGAATGCTGCCTCATACTGGTTTCATTCAAAAACACGAACAATCTGTGAACACATTTTTCTTGTCTCTTTCCTCTGTCATATAACAACACACATATATGATACCAACCCATGTACAGATCTTTCATCTGACTCATTTAAAAAATATATATTAAAAACTCCCTGTGCCATTCTGGGAAGGTTTCCCTCTGAATACGATGGGGCAGTGAGAGAGAAAGGACATCCAAATTGAGCTGGGTCCAGTTGCAACAACAGAAAACCACATGCAGCCCGTAACATTGTGTGCCTCAGTATGTTCCAGGATGTGCTCAGATCCCTGGAGTCAAATTAATCACGCACGTGTCAGCAACAGAGCAGTGTATACAGAGCTGAAGTTTAAAAAGTGACAAGAATTAAGAATTGGGTTAGAACTAAATCTGATGCCCCAAGTCAATAATAGCTGTTGAATTGACTTGGGACATCTCTTGGAGATTACAGCTGTCCTAAAAGAACGTCCTCCTGCTCTAGTGGTTTCTTCTGAAGGAGTTTTCAACAAACTGCCTTTAGTCAATGAAGTCCAACTTTGTAACTGTTTCCAGACCTACTATGAGCTTTGACAAAGAATCTTCTTCTTCAGTGCCAGTGTCACTGGCATGGTGTATTGCAAAATAGTGCCTGAGAGCGTCCACAGACCAGGCTCTGGTTCATTTTTGTCACCTTATACTACACTACGATTCTGTAAGCTGATACTGTAAGCTGCTCTAAATGTAACCATGCCCCAAACAATTGCCACACATTACCACCTGTGTGTCTGGTATTTCTCCTTCTCTCTCTTACTGTCTCTTTACATTATGTCAAACTTGTGGCTTAAATGTTAAATAAAATAAAAATGAATAATGAAATAAAGATAAAGAAAATTAAACATAGAAAATAAAGAATGGGCATTACGAATGCATTAAACACACCCAGGAGATGCAGGTATTAAATGGGCATTACGAATGCATTAAACACACCCAGGAGATGCAGGTATTAAATGTGGTTTGATTTTGCCCATTTCCTTTTGAGGGGAACGGTATTTCACTGAATGTTTGTGTGGGTTGTGGGCAGCTTTGGGGTTAATATTTTCCCTCATGCATATTTTGGTCCCAGACAGATATCCACACCCAGGCACTAACTCTGCACGGAGACATACTCCTCCCTTGCGTGCTCATACTCACTCTCACTCACACTCACACAAGTGTCTTGTTCTTGTGTAAGTGTCACAGGAGCATGATCGCATAGCTCTGTGCAACACACTCATCTGCATTCAATTGCAGCTGAGGTGACTGAGTCATCATCCTGACGTACGTTCAGCGCCTTCAGTGCCCATGCTTTTTTTTTTTTTTTGCCCCAGCATTTTTTTTTCTTTGAAAGAGGATGTATGACTGTCAAGGCATAGCCTGGGTGTGCTGATTGGAAACAGCTGTCAGAGATGTCGGTGCTGTACCGTTACTTAGCATGAGGTAATATGTATTTACAACGAGCCTGGTGGAGACATTGTTGCATGTAAGATGATCCGAATAGCTAAGAGTCACATGTCAGAAACAGCATGTTTAACTCCCCAACCAACACCCCAACCAACCTTCACACTTCATGTCATGAAAAAATTTAGTTACACATGCATGGATACAAATGTGTTTTTATAAATATTGTGCTCTCGAAAAACAATAACATTACTGTTTACGAAAACCAGCCCTACCCAACACAAGCCTTTAGCTTGTACCAACCAAACTGTCTACAGGCCAAGGATTATTTCACGCCACTGTAACTCACTATGCAGTCCATAGAGACTCTTGAGTGATGTGTCGGCCTTTCAAACGGATCCTTTTAGCATTACAGATAAACAAAACAACGCGATGAAATCATGAGGATTAATTTTGACCATATTATGCTGAGGCGAGTCAGCTCCTCAGGTTTTCCATTTGCTAAGTTTACACTTTGTTGGCTTGAAGGATGGCTTTTGAACTTTTACAGGAAAAGTTTCACAAAGTTTCACAAGGATTGGTTGAAGTCTTTTTTCTTTTTTCCCAAGTTCATGTTCCTCATTCTTTCATAGATCTATAAATGCTCTTAAAACTGCACTAAACATGTGACTCATTTGCTTAAGATCCTTGTGTATATATTGAGTGTCCACATAAAACAGAGCTATTTAGTGAGCTGGGCTGTGGAAGCTAAGTACAGAGATCTAGGTGAAAAACAATGGCCTGAACTAAGTTCTAAGCTAAACAACTGACTCAAAACTATGCTGGGAAGAGGACAATTCAACATAAAAATATATTAGAATATCGTATGTTGGTGTGTGGCTGAGAGAGAGTAAAGAGAAGAAGAGAAAAGAGAGGGAGACAGAGAGATAGAGAGGGAGAGAAGACAGATGGAGTATGCAGTTCATTTGGAATATTCAAAACAATGACTCAGCCATGAGTTATTTCTAGCTGTGTATACAGTGATCTGACACATGCAAAAATGATAAGGCTTTGTTGTTAAAGTCAAGCCTAACCTTGCTATTATTATAAAGGGTGTTTTAAAACATAATTATTCAACTTATCCAACATTAAAGGGGTATTACATTTGACAGATTGGTCTCCAGTCTCTTATCGTAGCCAAGTAACCTGGGCCTATCACACACCCATTCTCCCCTGTCTCTGGGTGGAACAACATACTGTTTAGTGCAATCACATTCTGAATTTGTATGTTATTCCAAACACCGTCAAAGACGTAAGATAAATATTTCTGTACAGCTAAGAGAGTTTAGTTCAAGTATACTGTTATGAAAAGTCCTTTTTTGAATGCTTGTGACCAAAAAGGAAAAAAATGTCTGCTTTCTTCCTCTTGGTAACGAATCCATTGTTTTCAAACATGGACATATGAATTCACTTACATAATCTCTTGGGTACTGAGCATGTAGGCTTAAATGAGTTACACTAGGATGGAAGAAATATTACAGAATGCAAACTGAAGTATAAATGAAACATCTGGATTAATCAATTGCAATGGAGGTGGTGATTGTGGAGTCTTGACTTTCCTTCTTTGACTCTCTTAGTAGCACTCTGAGTCATTTTGTTTTTTCTCTTTCATTCAATTTTATTTGAACGGTGCCATACACAGCCATGTCCTCTAGATCCTGGCTTGACATCAGGGGTTATACACTAGAACTGAATTGAATTGAATTGAACACATAGGACAACTTTATTCTTTGATGAGATGAACAGTTTTTCCTAAAAACAGCTGCCAGAGTAGAGAACAGGGCTACACTTTAAAGAGAGTCATTATTTTCTTTGTGAAACTGTCAACAGACTGTGTCCTCCAGTTTCTTCTCCAGACAGTTTTCAATATGATTTGTTGCATCACATGCTACAAGTGACTGTCTGGTTAGGGAGGCAGCATACGAGAGGTGCAGACACATCCTTAAGCTGTGGGCCTGAAGCTGCCATTATTCTTGTGGACCCGGGGAAAAGAGGCACTGATTAGATTTTATTGCAACACATTATTTCCTGAAGTATATTGGCTCGCATGAAACACTGCACATGTCAAAATGTTCCAATAAAAATAGAGAATTTCAATTCAATCAATTTCAAGTTTTCCCACCTTATTTTGTTTAATATGATCTTTTTTCTTCATTTGCTGCGGTTGGATTTATAGGCCTATACTTTTTCATTTATTTTTTGGATTTTTAACTTCATATCTGATATCAAATGTATTTAATACATGCTTTGGCAGTAAAAATGTGTTACTTAATCCATATAAAAATGCATGAATGGATCATATTCACTTGTCCAGGGAGTTGGGATATTTTAAATATGTCTCACTGAGTGCAAACACAATCGTAAAATATGATAACATAATTTATTGACTGAGTATGACTTTGAGCTTAAGTTGACATGACTTTAATGTTGTCTGTTTGCAATATGATTCAAAATATCAATATTTAGACTGAACTCTGTTATCTGAATTCCTGCTTAAATATGCAAAAACAACAACTGAACTAAACAAACTAAAATTATCTTTTCCTCTTAAATAGTGTACTTTCTATGGAACAATATCTGATTTGGCAAAGAGCACAATCATATTTGACATTGTTCATGTTACAGATCATTGTTACATTGTTACAGATCATTTTTAAGCCATTTCAGTCAAGATTTAAAACAAATATATATTTGGCTACATTTTAATCAGACTCAATTATACTCCATTCACAGAGGAATAAAAAAAGACAATATATCATGAAATATCCAATCAGTCAACACAGAGCGCTGCATGTTATCCAAATGTCCCAGCCAAAGAAAAACAAGGATGCAAGTCTGCACATACAGTATGCATGTATTGTATAGGCAACATGTATGAGAGGGACGTTGATGAAACTTTGAATAGATGTTGCTTTGCTTTTCTTTTACTATGTTTGCACATAAACAAATTGGAGTCAAACAATTAACTCATATTATGATCAGATAGGTTTTAGGTGAACTGGATGAAGGTCTTGTTTTGGACCAAATAACTATCAAATATACTAGAATGATATAGCTGGCATCTACTGTGTACATGGAACAAAATGAATTTGTCAGCCTCCAGTGGTATCAAGATCAAATGATAGTCACTGTCACTTGGCCAACACATTGGCACCTTTACCTGTCATGAAATCAAATCTTTGTGTGCTTATTTGAGTAATTTGTGCTTCCTTTTTGCAAGTCTGTTACAGACATGTTCACATGCTGAAGTGGAGTGTGCTGTTGCCTCAGCAAAGCAAAAGCATGACTGAGGATGCAAAGCCTTGTGCCTACTATGGGACTACTGGGTCTTTATTTCTAGAATATTTGAATTAGGAGTTACAGCAGAAATCCACCATCATGAATTCAAATGTCATATATTTCTTTAAAAAGTGTTAATTCAGTATTTCATGAAGATATCTTGTAATTATTGTAAATGTCACTGAGCTCACATATGGAGGGGATTTTTTGTTTCGATGTCGAGTTTCAAAGCACTTCCAGTTGAATCATTACTGCTAATTTACTTCAACTCACAGATAAATAAATTGTGTTGAGGCTAAATTTTGTGTCACTAGGCCTAGTAGAAATAAACATTAGGCCTAGTAGAAATAAACATTTTGGCTGCTCTTGTACACTGATCTTAAAAACTTCAGACACTCAAATGTTTCAAATTTCGCTGTTTAATCTTCAAATTTGTAAACTGCAGCCGTTACCAAAATTATCATGTGATCATGTCCAGTTAGTTCAACTCCATACCTGAACAGATCCCTGAAAGAATTATACATTTAATTCTTATTTTTTTTATCGACAGCGTTTTGTTATAGGCTAAGAAAGCTTTTTATCATGTTTGTGACAAACTGCAAAAAACGCTGCTGGAGCACATGTGTTTGTCATTACTGAATCACATTGATCCAGACCGTAAATCATCATAGGGGAAGCAGATCCGAAATATTTTATGTGTGCGCTGAGCAACAAGGCATGCACCTCCTCCAGAGGAAACAGTTCAAGATGGCCTGGAACAACCAGCGACTCCATTCAGCTATGGAAACAGGAACAGTTCATTGTGGCATATTATTATGTAGCCTATGTCATGAGTGGCTCTGCATAAGTGTGACTTCCTCCCCTCATTGTTAGCCACAAGCATGGGGGAGCTATTAGGCTGTTTCTACCTCACTGTTGAGTAACATTTAAGGTGCCAGAGGAAAAAATCACCTCTCAAAATGCTACATTGTCTTTATCTGGCATTTATCACAAATAGTTGGTGCAAATTATGATTTATGTGTTTAGGTTGTAATTGCACCCAAGTGCATAGCCTACCACATTTTTTTTGATCTGATATCAGAGTGTCCTGTACTTGTGTCCTACTCTTGCCACCTAGAGGGTAAAAGACGAAGTGCTGTTACCCTCATATACTTGTAGGACATTGTTAGGCCAGATTAGACCAAAAAGAATGATTTGCTATGGCTATTTTCTCTCAAAGGATAAAAAAACTGCATATATTGGATAATTGTGATGGGATAACTTTCTTATTAATAACTTCATTTTATTATTTGGGGACAGAAAGTAGAAGTAACAGTGCAGCTGCATAATAGAATGACTGTAATACGTTCTTTAATTTTTCACATTAAGATCTAGGCTACTGTAATCTTTTGTGTCATTAGGGGAACAGTGCCGAATAGAATGGTGACAACATGGCCCCGTGGTTGGAGGGCCCATTATTAACTCTCGTGGGAAGCAATTAAGATTGAATTAAATGGGGCCTGGAATAATATCCTTGCAAGCAGAACAGAATTCCTTCCCTTAACCCTTTGAAAGGGTATCGAAGTCTAACTTTGTAACGAGTTGACAGAATATTTAGATAGGCTACAACTGGTTACTTTTGCTTTGTTTCCGCCAAAAATGAGAGCGCCGTAAGAGCAGGCATAGACCTATACTTCAGTGTCCCGAAAAGTTTTGACACGAAAAAAAACTTGCAGCCTAGTCGATGGGTTGGGCTGAAACTTCTCTTCCTCGTTCTCTGTAGGCCTACAGACCTCCTGAACGATTCGCGATATCCCTTCTCAAATTACAAGAGCATAGGTAGGACACTGATTCGTCAACTTTGAGTTTTGTCTGCTCCCGTTGGCTGTAGTTTGTAGTACACGTCAGCAGTCAATTTCTAGTCATCCCCTTGTACACGAACTGTCTTTTTCCTCTTCCTGGTTTCTAGTTTCTTATGACACATGACAATTTCTATAAGGTGAGTGAACTTTAAGATTGTATAGCTACTACAACATAGAAGTAATACGAGTGTTGTACTTTCAAAGTTTGAAATTAAACGGCCTAACGGTGGTTTATTTGTGTTGTTTCATCTCAGGTGCTGCTATACCTAAATGAACGTTAAGCAAATGTCATAGTCTACTTCGACACAAGCGCCGATGATCTCGTCTACAGAACAATGTGTTGAATGCGTATTTGAAGACTTTCTGCAGAAACGGAGTGCGTAATCTAAAACGTTTAATAACGCACTTCTAAACCATGAACACGAATGTTTGTCTGTGCTCCCATCTGTAGCCTGCAAGCGAATTCATGAATGTCTGTAGCTCAATGTGACAAAATGAGATTCAGACTTCTCCGACGAAACCTGATTGCCTTCCTGCTCGTCTCCCTAGTTGTGCTAATTTTAATATATACAAAATTAGCTATAGTCTCAGAGAAACCTCCCGAGACCCCACCTCAGGACCCCAACACCCAAGCCACTGTCATAAGCAAGTTTCAGTATGGATCAGTCATGGACATGCGCACATCAGTTTATGACAGTAACTTCAAACAGGTTATTCAGAATGATGACAAGTTCCCAGGTGACCCCGAAGTGGTCATTGTTGTGCAAGTTCACAACAGACCAGCTTACCTCAAGATGTTAATTCAGTCATTGGGAAATGCTGCAGATATTCACAAGTTTTTGATCATCTTCAGTCATGACTATTTTTCCCAGGAAATGGCCGATATAGTTCAAGGGATAACCTTCTGCAAGGTTTTGCAAATTTATTTCCCTTACAGCCGACAGCTCTATCCAAACGAGTTTCCTGGACAGGATCCAAAGGACTGTCCACGGGATATAGCCAAGGCTGAGGCCATCAAATCAGGATGCCTCAATGCTGAGCACCCAGACTCCTATGGTCATTACCGGGAGGCGTCTATCACACAGACTAAACACCATTGGTGGTGGAAACTTCATTTTGTGTGGGAGCGGGTACATGCTCTTCAGGGATTCAGCGGTTTCACCATCTTCATTGAGGAGGACAACTACATCCTCCCTGACTTTTATCAGTTCTTCAAGGGCATGTTGGAGCACAAGAAGTCTGACTGCCCGGACTGCGATATGCTGGCCCTTGGCAACCACGATGGCCTTGGCCGCTTTCAGGAATTGTCAGGCAAGCTGGAGACAGCGAGCTGGCTGTCAACGAAACATAACATTGGCATGGGCATCTCCAGGGAGGTCTACTACAAGATGATGGGCTGCAACACCGAGTACTGCACCTACGACGACTACAACTGGGACTGGACCCTGCAGAACCTTTCTGGGACGTGCATCTCCAAACCCCTGAAGGTGCTTGTGGCACGTGGCTCCAGGGTCCTGCATACTGGCGACTGTGGCATGCACAAGAAGGAGGCCTGCCGCCCTGAACAGGCCCAGGTGAAGGTGCAAGAGTCGCTCCAGCTAGCAAAGTCAGCCCTCTTTCCACAGACTCTCGCCGTGACAGACCACGGCTCTGCACAGCACCAGCCGCACATGAAAAATGGGGGGTGGGGGGACATCCGGGACCATGCACTATGCAAAAACTATGCCAAACGTCTCTAAACACCTTTATTGTTTCCCCCAAAAAATGTTTGGGGTGTTTTAAAAGTGCCATTAAGATCATTAGAGCAAGAAGTTGCTGGAAAAATATTTTATTTACTGTAACTTACAGTGTCTTCCAAAGATGCACGTGGGCAAAAAGAGATAACACGCATCACTATTTCAGGAATGTAAATTTTAATTTCTCTAAAAAAAGAGATGATGTGATAAATGTACTTAAATGGTAAGATTTTGATTGCCTGTAATCTGTGAGTAGGTTTGCTTTCCAACCATATAACTGTGTTATTATTGTTCATTATGTGTTTTTTTTTGTATACAGCTTTCTTTTCGGCCATGGCTACAAAACAAAAGTGTATTGTGAAGCTAAATCATGGCTGCAAAAGACCATCCAAGTGCATGGACGGATTATGAACTTTCGGGCCCCTGGGCCCAGTTGTATTAAGGGCCTCCCACTAATTGTTGTATATGTGAGAAGGAGGGTTTGGGGGTCTTCCCCCAGAATTTTTTCAATTTGTATGATGTGATTTCCTGTATTCTGGTGCATTCTGAGGATGGCCAATACTTTAATTCAATCAGATTCATAGCCTACATCCTGATTTGTTGGTATTGAGGCAATGATGGGCCCCTGGGCCCGGTAGGCCCATGCAGTAATCCATCCCTGTCCAAGTGCCATATTCATTTCTATAATCCGTCCCAGTCCTTCACATTTCTTCTTCTGTGAGGACTCTTTGAGCTTCCATTCTGCACTGAATCCATAAACTATTCTGTGACGGAGAGCAAATGCATTCCATATAAGTAGCCTTCCTAAACGTGTAAAGCCTTATTTCTAATTGAGACACATTTTAATCAAGTTAGTGTAAAAAGAATGAATGTCCACCTTTATTCAGGGTCTTTCCATGTGTGCTTTGTTTTATTTTATTTTGAATAAGGGTTGGCCAATGTAGTGTTAGTTTGATCATGGTTATCTGGTATCTGTCCGCCATTATTTGCATGGGTGTTTACACAGTTCTGATGGACGAAACCACATGGAAAACAACTGTTGCTTCACATGCTACCAAGTTTGGTTCCACAATGTTATATCTCCATTTTAAAAACAATAAATCATATTATTTAATAGTGTATCTCAGGTAATATCAATCCAATTGCAGTTTTGATTGAGTAAAGATAAATCAAATAACAATACCCAATTACAGTTCTACTGAAATTACTGGAGAATCAAAATGTAAAAATTCAGGAAAATGGAGGATATAGCGTTTTGGAACCAAACTCTTCAATTGTTTTGCTTTTATGGGCATTTCTTGTAATATTGATGACACAACAGGACATTTATTTTTAAATAACAGTGGAAGGAGGCTTTAGTTTAGGCTTATCTGCTCTGCAGTTGTTTCAAAGGTCCCTGTTATGTTTGTCTTTCTTTGTGAAATGTTGGTTTTGCTGAGCTGGACATCTGTGCTTTCCTCCATGCTGACCTTTGTTCTACAGGAAGGTGTGTTTCCTCTTGGTTAGCGCCTACGAGGTTGCACTATCGCCAGCACCTACCACTGTGATCACACTACTGTTACAAGTCCTCTAGCTATCACACGGATGTACTGTACGTCATACTTAAAGCATTATCTTTCTTACAAAGAGTGCATGGGGCAAAGTGGGCAGGTTCTCTTTTGTCACACCACTTCTGTTGCCTTAAAGAGATTTGTTTTTTAATCCAGGAGAAATGGGCCAAGGAAATGTTCCATATCTGAACCCCTCTTCCTTTCCTATAGCTTCCAGACCAATTCAGTAATGAAAGCCATAATCTGAACTGCCTGTGTTTCTATGCATGTCCTATTGTTGTGTTCATTTGGATGTTTTGTATGCGTTTTGACTGTAAAATCCAAAGATGAGTCAGTGGTGGAGGGATGGCAAGACCTAAATGTAAATAATCTTTCGAAAAATATTTAGAGATATTCTAAATGAAGACAGCTGTGGAATATGTTGACAGTGATTTCTCAGACTGCCACTGACTGTAAATAAACATGAAAAATTCCCAGTGCCCTACATTTTCATTTGATCTGACATTTATTTGAATGGTTATGACAGGAAGAGCATCCATGCGGTAGCCTATTTATAACAACGTTATGCTGCAACATCGATATAAAAAATGTCTGTTGAGATTTGGTAGATGTTTAGTTTTCTAATTCCCCATAGTAGTTTCATGATTCTTCAAAAGTATTTTCACTCACCTTTTAGACCAGGGGTGTCAAACTAGGTAGTGGGTCGGATTTGTTGGAATGAGACCTCGTGGTGGGCCGTCATGGTCATTGTCTTTTTCTGCATGGGTATCAGAGTGTTATTTGATTATATCACTTATGAGCAAACAAGTAGGCCTACAAATAATGTACTGCTGTCATATGCTGCTCTTTCTCTCGCCCGACTTCCATGTTAGTTTTTCCACTTCTTCTTTCCTGAGGACGGTTTGTAGTGCTAGGTTATCAGTTTATGATATCATAGAGATATTTCTTATTACACATTGTTGTAGACAACTGGATCTTTTTTTCTAATTTCCCTTCCTACCTAAAACATCTGGGGGGCCGTATAAAACCTGCTGGCGGGCCTGATCTGGCCCCCAGGCTTTATGTTTGACACCCCTGTTTTAGACTATATATTTGGGTTAGCAGAAGTCTGATAATAGTGCTCCCCTTGAGGTTAACGAAAATCGTGAAAATGTCTCTGGTTGGCAAATATGGTAAAATAGTATTATATATATTAAATATGTAATGATTATTCATAATGACCAAGTAGCCTAGTCTAAACAACATATTTAATAAAGGATGAAAAAGTTTTGTAGTGAAGAATTATGGGAAATGCGCTCAGTCGAACATCATTGGATCAAAGACGGTGTTCTGTTGACTTTGATTGGACCATTGCCTTGTCTGTCAGTTTGATTGTTAGCGCTGTAACGTTAGCCGGAAACTTCATGCTAAAGAGAAACTCCTTTTATTGCAACGAAGCCAGCCCTAAATGGCAGATTAGTAATGGAAAGTACCGCAAATTGTATCTCCCCCTCCACAGAGGACGAGGACGATGTCGCTGATGATGAAATATGGTGTTTACAACGAGTTGGGAGAGAAACAGATTGGCTCCGTTTATTCGAAAATGCGGAGGTAAAGTTAGCCGACTATGATAGCTAGCTTGGACGCCTAGCACTATGTCAATTAGCTTGGCTAGTGCGTTCGTTCGTTAGGTAAGGTTAATTGGATAGCAACAATTGGTCAGCAACAGTTAGGACATTAAGTGTGTGATTCTGCACACTTAATAGGAATAAGAGGAATTCCCACGCATTGTCGTTTAACCCTCAGTCAAGATCAAAACACCCTTCTGGCACAACTTCATACCATACCATAGCATTTAGCTGCATGTTTGCTAAGAAGATGCTAGGTTAACGTTAGTCTGTACAGGAGTCCTCTCTGTTGGTGGACTCCAGTCAACGTTGGCTGCTATCAGATTGCTAACGTTAGCAACTACTAATTCACGCAAACTAATTGTTCCTTCATGTCTTAAGATGAACTAACCGTAGCTTTCGATATGGGTTAAGAATAAGAAATAATTAACGTTAGCTTATCATGTCAATTAATGTCGTTAACGCACCATGTTTAACGTTAACGTCATCTAGCAAACTGGTAAGGGACCTGATGTTATGTTAGCCAACTGTTAATGTTATCTTATTTGTTTTGACCTCTCGCTGTCACTGTTACTGTTGTGTTCTTACAGGTTACCATTGGACGTGGTATGGATGTTACTCATCGGTTATTATCCGTGACATGTCCTCTCATGATATCTAGGAAGCACTGTATTTTCAAACAAACCACCAGTGGTCAATGGACAGTAACTGACAATATGGTATCTATCTCTTTCCTGTGTTATATGTCATCAAGCTGATTTCATCTGAAGTTTCTTTTTTCGTGTATGTTATGCAATGCAATAGGCTCCCTCATTCCGTTCTCTGTGTCTCCCTTGCAGAGTGTAAATGGTGTGTGGGTGAATAAGGAGCGAATACCTGCTGGAGTAGCTCATGTTGTGGAGGAGGGCAACACCATTTGGATTGGGGTGCCCTTGAGTGACTCCCCAGTAGAATATGAATACACGCTGGTTCGCCGGAGCCTGCAGGAGGTGGAAGGCTGCCTGGCCAAGCCACTCTGCCCCGGCATGTACTCTTACAAGGTCATCAAGCACAAAATTGCCAAACGGAAACGTCCCGTGGACGAATCCGAGGTGTGCGCCTCGCCCAGCTCCAAATCGAAGCTGCAACGCAGCTGCGCTTCCAACCAGTCCCCTGCCCAGCGCTCCCCTCTACAGCCCCTGCTGCACCCAGAGAGGACTCCCTGCCCCGCTGGGGCTTCCCAGGAGGCTGGGCCCAGCGAGGTGGCCTCCGTCCCGGGCAAGACTCTTGCAGGGGGTGGCCCAAGCAGCCCCCTGGTCCCGGAGGTGGGCAGCCAGGAGCTGGAGAGCAGCGTGCGGCACTACAGCCATATGCAGGCGCTGAAGGAGCAGGTGGAGGACACGCAGAAGCAGGTGCACGCCCTGGAGGGCCAGCTGCAGCAGGACTCCCAGAGGGAGAAGGAGGTGAGCGGGCTGCGCGCCCAGCTGGAGGTGCTCAGGGGCCAGCTGCGCTGCCAGCAGGAGCAGGCCCTCAGCCGCATGAAGAGCCTGGAGAAGACCTATTGCGACGAGGAGAGGAGACTGGAGGTGAGCCTGTGCTGCCGCAACTCGCTTGCTTGCTTATGCTAGACAGATAAATGGCCAAATTCACCAGCCGCTCAATAATAAATCATTATGTTGTGTCTAAAATCTACCAGCCACTTTCATATACAGTTAAGAACAAAATTATTTATACCCCTGGCCAATATTGATTTAATGTTGATTTTCTCTTGACCAATGTTTGTTCTGACTGAAAATGACACTGTCACATTCCAAAAGCTTGTAAGACAATCAGGGCTCTACAGTGCCCCCATTTCACTCGCACATGCGAGTAAAAATGATGGCGTGCGAGTGCAAAAAAATATTTAGGCGCACTGGTACGAATGACTTCTAACCATGTCAATGTTTGTCTACAAAATACACCGCAACATCGAAAACATGTGCAAACCATAGAATCACGCCGCGGAATGCAGCATAAAAACTACACCTCCCATCAACGTTAGCAGTTTCGCGTTGTGACTCGCTAGTAGTCGCTTCTATCAAATCCAAGAGCGCCAGAAAAAAGCGGAAAGTTAGACTAGCCAGCCAACATGCAAAGAATGAAGAAATTAGTTCTTCTATCCAATCAATTCATCGGATATAGGAGGAACATGATGAGATTCTGAGAATGCAGTGAGAGAAGGAAAGGTAACCTAACATGCCTTTTAGCCCAGTTGACGATTGGCTGCAATATGCAAAATATAGCTGTAGCTTAACAGGCACAAAAAGTAGCCTCCCGTAATACTCCCATTTTATTCAAAGGTAGAACGCTAATGACAACTCCTGGCTTCCACGCATGCTTGTTTGTTTACACCGAATACAAGCTGAAGTGCAAAACGAAAGTAGGCCTAACGTTTGCCTACTGCCCCCATCAATGCAGATATTTAAAAAAAGGATAAAAAAATATATATATATATATCCTTGATGGCCTATGTTGGGTTTTGTGGAAAATGGACTGTTTTAGTAGTAGTATTAGGCAGTATGCAGTCAGATAGGACACCATGGACATATTTGGATTAGCTACAGATGGATTCACAAATAAATAAATTAGCCTACATTTGGCAGGATACTTGATATAGGGGAGAGCCGGGACAGTTGAAATACTTTTTAATTAAACGTAATTTACATAGCGATCGTACCATACTGAAAGCTAATATTTGGTCACTAGTAACCTACATCTGTCCTCTGTCAAATACAGATGCATTTTCAGCTTTGAACAAAACCGTTCAGGAATTATTACAACAAAAAGTGGGATGTGCGTAATGTTTCATTCGTCCCCTCCTGGTCGGGACAGTTGAAACAACATAAGGGGGACGAATGAAACATACAGTTTAAGCCATATAAACGCCCAACAACTTCAAATTTTACTACATATCATGAATGGTACTCCCAAAAGGTTTTATTTTAGATATATTGTTGCAGGGCTATAATCCTTTGTGCATGTCTGTTAACAACTCATTGCCATCATCATGAAGCGTGTATGAAGCGGTTTTTTGAAATATCATGCCCTGTGGATGATTCTGCCATGTTTATAGCTAGAACGGTAAGCTTTCCCATTTATATCATGTTTATATTGTTGAAAATGTCGTTTCACTAGGTTTTTACGTTGGGTTAGGCCAATGCACATCCAAATAAGTAGGCTTAACGCGACCCAATCGGCCGTCAGTCTCCATAGGATAACATGGGGAAACTCAACCCCCTACCTGGTGGGCCTAAATGTATTTTCATCTTCCTAAAACTGTTTTTCTATGTCTTACCTCCATAAATGATTGTTTAAACACACATATTTGTGCATTTAATTAAAATACATGGAGTTACAGAACACGTGTTTCAATCGTCCCGACACAGACATATGTCACTACAGCTTGATTTGCTTTCCATGTAAACAAGCATGCGATATGAAAGTCTGGGATTGTGGAGAACACTAAATGGTCTACTGAATAAGCATTAAGTCAAACCTTTAAATGAAAAACACTCATTGATAATCGAAAAAATGTAACCGCTAATGAAGTTTACTTTTGCATCAAAACTTCGTTTATCGCCAGTAACTCCGTTGATAAAATGACATAGCAGGAAGATATTTGGCTGATAGAAGGAGGTTAACATGCTCTATGTTTTGACCGGAAGGACGCCTGTCTATCATCATCACACTCGAGAAAAACTGGATTGTTTCATTCGTCCCGTGTTTCAATCGTCCCGGCTCTCCCCTACAGGCTAAATGCAAATATGCCAATGTATTATATTATTTTACATTAACAAAATGTAGGAAAATAGAACAGACTGAAAATAAAGTAGACACTGATCTTTAAAATCCTGTTTCCTGTAGCCTAAATGTTGTCAGTCATTCTTAATATTCGCAATTGGTGCACTGGCATGTTTAACTGTTAGCTGCAGTGTAATATTAGATTATGTGTAAGTTAAGTACAGAAGTGACTGTGCGCCCAAATTTTTGTCTGTGCTCCTAAATTTTTTAACTTGGGCGCACAAGTGCTCCTGGAACAAAATGTTAGTGTAGAGCCCTGACAATGTTTTACAGATCTTGGAATCAAAATTTTATCTTTTTTAATATTTTTATGAAAAATGGCTAATCCTAAATTATTCAAACCCTTTTTAAACAGTCCCTGGAAACATCTTTATTGGCCATAACAGCTCTCAAAATGGTTCCTACCAATACCTACCAAGCCTCTTCATGTCTCCACAATCATTCTAGACTGCACCTTTTGAGCAGCAATCCAGGTTTTGAGGCAGGAACGATTATTTGCCATCACTCTGGCCTTGTGCTCACTTTTTTTGACGGATTGAGGTCTGGACTCTGGCTCTACCACTCTAAAATGTTGATATTGTATTCTGTATAAGTATATATACTTTTTTGATCCTGTGAGGGAAATTTGGTCTCTGCATTTATATAACACACACAGCACACAGTGAGGTGAAGCGCACACACTAATCCCAGCGCAGTGAGCTGCCTGCATCAACAGCGGCGCTCGGGGAGCAGTGAGGGGTTAGGTGCCTTGCTCAAGGGCACTTCAGCCGTGCCTACTGGTCAGGGTTCGAACCGACAACACTCCGGTTACAGGTCCGAAGTGCTAACCAGTAGGCCACGGCTGCTGTTAACCATTTCTTGCCTTGTTTGGCTTTATGTTTTGGATCATTCTGTGGTTTAATGGTCAAACCCGCCTATTGGGACAGGTCTCTCTTGGCACACTGCCTGATCTTTTCCTCCGTCTTTTATTTTCTTCTGGGTCTGATTTTTTTCTTTCTTTTATTTTTTGTGGCAGTTGGAAAAAGCCCAGCAGCAGGAGGACGGATTGCGGAAGCAACTGGAACAAGCTTTACAAGAGGTAAGAGACCTTTAAAATGTGTCCTGTCTGTTCGGTAAAAACATAAATTGTGCCAAACTTTTATATTTATGTGTTTTACTTTTATATTGAACCCAAAGGCATGTTCACTATTCTTAGACCATGAGTATATATACGTAACAGGGTATTTTTAAAACTGATATTTCCCCTCCGTTTAAAAAAAAAAAAAAATTCGTTCACACCTATGCTAAAACGGCTGGGGAAGGGTGACACGAACCCCTCAAGTGGCCAATCAGAGATTTCAAACAAACGAGGGAACAACATTAACCTGGCAATAGCCAGATGAATTTCGCTCCGCCTAGCTCCACTCATCCATCTGGAACCGATCCATTGAAGTGTTGCTTCAGAAGGCTGGGCCTAATCAAAAAATGCTTGCATATGATTGAATAAGCCACTTGTCCGTCATCTATTGACGTGCTACTTCAACCACTCACATCAAAGCCAACCCGTGACGCTAATAACAGACTCACAGTCGCTTCTACGCTATGTCACATCTATGAAACTCCCCGCCTCTCGCCCTGATTGGCTAAACCATAAAGTTGGTTGGAGAAATCACTCTCAATGGAAGAGGTCCCAGATGGATGTGAGTGAAGCTAGGCGGAGCTAAGCGGAACGACATTCATCTGGCTAGGGTCAGGTTAGAACAACATGTCACAATGCAAAAACACTGTTTTCCCCATTTACATGTAATCGTGAAACCAGAGTTTTTTCAAATCTCCACTTTGGCCAGAGTTTTCAGAAATAATCGTTGTACGTGTAAACGGGGCCTTAGACTGCCCGTCACTGCTTCCTGCTGCTATTGTTTGTGTTCAAGTTAGATGCCAGTAGGGGTGGGTGATATATATCGTCTGCGATAATATCGTGATTGTTGTTTTAACGATGTGCAATTTGACATTATCGAGTATTTAAATTACTTATGGGGAAAAAACACTCGAAATCACGCACTGAAGACTCATACATTCCCAGGAGGTGTATGCGGGATAAGCCCCTGGCTGCAGCAGAGCAAGTGTCACGTGATCACTAGTGGGTCACAACATTGTCCCACGCACGCCTAATGTTTATTTTGTGCAGCGAGGAATAGCCTACTTGGGATTTTATCCGGCTACTTTTGTCAAGTATCTGTTCAAGTAGCATTGATGAGACAGTCATGTTTTTTCCTACACGGAATTATATGGAGAGAAAACATTAGCCTTTGAGTATTTTAATAGTCAGTTGTAAACAAAGAACTATTCTCAAGTAACTCTTTTGTAAATGGACTGAAGTTCGCTGTAAATATCTACGTTTACCGATTATGCTAACGTTAGCATCTCTATGGGATTTCTCATATACATTTGCCATAAGCTAACGCATTAGTTTCTATTCTGTAACTTGGAATGGTAGCCTCTTGGAAGGCTAGTGCTCTTAAACAAAACATAGAAGGAAATAACTGATATGTACTCTGTTGGTCTGCTTAGTTTTACAGTAAATCCTATGTAAAGGTTTGAAAGGAACTTCAGCCTCAGACTTTCTCTTGGTAAACTGTTAGGCCTATTCATCTTCTATAATGTAGCTGGCTAGACCATGTCATTGCCACACACCCAAGTGGGGGCAGAATTGGAAATAGGTCATAGAGTGACAATGCACTTGTTGATTTGGTTAAAAAGTCACAGGTTAGGTTATTGGTTATTATTGTAATGATGCTATTCATAAATAATTAGCGGTAAAGTAACTCAGACTTTAACAAAACATTTTTTTAAAGGATATCGACTAATCGTTATCGTCAAAATCACAAAAAATATCGATATTATTTTTTGTCCATATCGCCCACCCCTAGATGCCAGTGAGTGCAGTCATTGAGCTGGTTTTAATCCATTCTTTAATGTTTCATTACAGCACCGAAGAGTCATTGAAGAACTGAAAAACTCTTGCCAAGGTTTCGAGGAGATTCTACAGGCCAAAGACAAAGAGCTAGAGGTACCTTATGATCTGCCTGGGGAAAAAGATGTTGTTTGTCATAAAATTGAATAAAATAAAATGGAAATGAGATGACTGGAGGTGTTTCTGGCAGGAAGAGAAAGAGAAAGCCAAGGCTCAGAAGGAGGAGGTGGTGACCCAGATGACTGAAGTGCTGGAGAGCGAACTGCAATGCATCATCTGTTCTGAGCTCTTCATCAAGGTGGGACCTTCAGCTTGAGAAATGTTCCCAATATGATGACCCAACTACATACAGTATTATGTGTAATCTATAGCCCCAGTAGGGATGTAACGGTATGAAAATTTAACCTCGCGGTGACCAAAATTATCACGGTTTTCGGTATTATCACGGTATTTCTAAAAGTGTGTTCAGAAAGCACTGATAGGCCTACACAAGCTGAAATAGTTTCAAAAAGTGTCCCGTTCACTTTTTTCTTCATGTTTAATTGGCTATGCGCTTATAGCTTAACTTACCCTACCATAACTTGGAGTTTGCTATTTCTGTTTTTTGGATGCAATGAGTGAGACCAAAGTAAGCGTTCAAAATAAAACTTTAGGCTACTGTATTCTCCTGATAATGTGAGGGGAATGGATTTAATGTGGACGCGAACATAGAAAGACGCAGAGTTAGGCTACATGATGCAGTGCACATTTTGCGGTGAAAATAGTTCCGCCTTTTAAAATCATGAGTAGCCTAATCCGAATCGTAGTTAAAACCATCAATTAGACAACAGAATCAGTAGGGTACCAGTTTTGTTTCATTGTACCAGGCCTACTGTATGTCAAAAGCAGTCTCTGGATAGGTAGATAGATGATGATGAGAGAGATACTTTATTGATCCCCAAGGGGAAATTCAAGGATGAAGCTGGGGAGGATAGGGGAGGACACAAGGTTTCCACACCGCGGTAATCAACCGTGATAATCATGATATGAAAACGGTCATTGTTATGGAACATTTTTATTGCGGTTTACCATTATACCGGTAATCATTACATCCCTAAGCCCCAGTTACACTTGAAGCGCTTGCTAGAGTCAACATTAAGGCGAGGCTTGGTAGACACTTGTTTTTTGGTCAAGTTGAATACGATTTTGCAGTAGGGGTTAGATTTTTCAGCAACATGCGACGCACACCACAATAAGTGCGTCATATGCCAGGCCAGCCGCCAATCAGCTGTATCAACAATGGGACCTCAATCTCAATTATAAGGCTTCAAATTTCACACGTACTGTAGGAATGAAAACATTTTCTGTATCTCTTATATGATTAATCCATCTTGTGAATCATGATGTCCCTTTATTAACTGGTGCCTTATCGTTAGATGGGCAGGGTATGCACCTTTTGGTGAGGCACACTTCGTTGAAAAGATCTAACCCCCTCTTTGATTTTGGCCATAGCTGTGCTCACAGTGCATGACTACACTGCACACGACAAAAAATTCTAACGTGCCAGAATTTCATTCTGATCGGACTGTAGCTGAAAGGTTGATTTTGTTTTTTTTTACGGTATGTCACAGGTCACTGAAAGCTCTAACCCCCTCTCCGATTTTGGTCATAGCTCTGCTCACAGTGCATGACTACTCTGCACAAGACAAAAAATTCTTACGTGCCAGAATTTCACTCTGATCGGACCGTAGCTGAAAGGTTGATTTTTTTTTTTAAATTTTTTATTATTATTATTTTTTTACCCTCTAATCGGACATTGTGTGCCTGCTCAAACTAGACAACAGATTGGACAAGAATATTGGATCTGACTGATTTGTGGCTAAAAGCACGTCAAACAACACACAGTGCCTGCTTGGCATAAGGGGAACCCATCTGCGTGATGTTGTACAGGTAGTGATGGATGGTGCGGTTGCTGGATGTGCAGCTGGGAAGGAAGGTTAGGAGAAGCAAACGGTCATCATTACAACAGACCAGTGACTGTTTCAGGAAGCGGTTATTTGAAATTTGGTGGGATCTGTTGACATGAAGGAAAAGACAGCCAAGCATAATGTTCCAAATTTCAGGGAGTGGTTGCATTCCTGGCACGGATGAAATGTACTTTGTGTTTTTCTTGTGATGATCTCTTGGGCAATTGGGAATGTGTCTATTGTCTTACAGTAATTCATACTGATATGTTTTGTTATATACAGTGTATATATATGCAGTCTATCTGATCACTTACCATGTGTGGGGAAAAAAAATTATGAACTGCTCCTGGCTCCTTTAGCCTCCAGTCCTTTTTGCTGTCCAATCAACAGTTTCCTCTCACCTTGTCCTCTGACAGGCCGTGACTCTGAACTGCGCCCACAGCTTCTGTCTGCACTGCATCCGTTCGTGGCGGCAGCGCAAGGACGAGTGTCCCATCTGTCGGCAGGCCATCAGCTCCGAGGCACGCTCTCTGGTGCTGGACAACTGCATCGACCGCATGGTGGAACAGCTGAGTGCCGACATGAAACAGCGCCGCCTTGAACTCATCGCCCAGAGGAAAGGTGAGAGGTGCGTGCTGATGCTGAATTGGACTAAGATAAGACGACTTTATAGCACACACACACACTCAAACACATAATATAGTGGACCGAACGTTTTGTGGCAGGACCTTTAATAACGATTGTGTTATTCCCAGTGCCTGTGTGTTTAATATCAGCAATATTGTTGGTGAATGTTAACTGTTAGGCTATAAGTTAACATTCAAAATCAATGTGTTTACACATAATGTTGCTGCTAGCTCACATTACCTGCATGTTACCTTGTGTGTTTACCTTGTTTTTGATGAGCATCACAATTCAAATTAAATTATTTTGTTTCCTGATGTTTACCAATCTGCACAAAAGTTGAGGAAGATGAATAGACAAACATATGTGACCCTCCACAGTAAAACCAGTCATAAGTCGCAAAGTGCTGTTATGAGATGGAATTTTATTTTGGCATAGTTTCACATTATAGTGTCTACACTTTCATATTGTGAATAAATTTTGCAGAATTCATACCTTATACCTTACCATTTAAAAATGCCTTTATTGTGTGTTTGTTTGTGTGTGTGTGTGTGTGTGTGTGTGTGTTGAGCAGCCCGCACTCCAGCAACTCCTCCCCGGCGGTCGAAGAACCGCCACAGCAGCCCCCACCACGGCAGCCAGCGCCTCAGCAGCGACGACCCCGACAGCGGCGACGATAGCAGCATCAGCAGCGTCAACAGCAGCATCGGCTTCCCGTTCTTCGGCGCAGAGGACAGCTGGGACAGCAGCCTGTCCTCCTCCTCCTCCTCCTCCTCATCGGGCAGGAGCAGCAGAGACAGCACCTCCTCCCCCATCTTCTCCTCAGATGAGGAGGAGGACGAGGACCGGGATTTGTTTTAACACTTCATTTCCACCACGGTGGGGTTCTTCTGGCACGACTTTACCTCATGATTTTTTGTTTGTATGTTTGTTTGGCTGTTTGTTTGTTTGGTTGTTTGTTTGTTTGGTATGTTTTTCTGTTTTATTTTTGCTTTTTTTTTGTCTCCAGAGTTTTTCTCTGAGAGGACGAATGTTAGCTGAAGCAGAAGGTAAGCCTCAATGAGGAAGAACACATGCATTCAAAACTCATGCATTCACACACAAGTTGAGTATGTATGCATTCACACACAAGTTGAGTATGTATGCATTCACACACAAGTTGAGTATGTATGCATTCACACACAAGTTGAGTATGTATGCATTCACACACAAGTTGAGTATGTATGCATTCACACACAAGTTGAGTATGTGTTGAGTATGTATGCATTCACACACAAGTTGCTTTGAGACCTGTTTGTTTTTGTTTTGTTTTTTTTATTTTTTTTTATGTTGATTATTTTCTTATTACAGTGTTAGATTGTCATAAAGATTTTATTTTGGGTGTATGTGTTCATATCACGTTGAATATTGTGATAGCCGAATAAAGCTACTTATTTATGCCGCTAACTGAGTACAGTATGGTTATGGTTATATGATATAGCATATGCTTTTGTCCAAAGCGACTTACAAATAAAAACAATGCAATACTTAAAAATTAACAGTGAACAGTTTTAAAAAGTTGGTAAGACTATACCAATAATTGGTAAGACTATAGCAATAATAAACAATAAGGTCAATGTAATATCAATATCAAAATCAATAGCCTAATGAAAGGAAACAAACACCATAATATACAAACCATAACTCGTAAGAACCACTTAAACAATTAAGTGTATGATGAACAGATAATCTTAAGGCACCTCTTGACCCAAAAATATCACAGGAACGGAGAGTACTGGGCAACTCATTCCACCAACGAGGAACCACTGCGGAAAAGAGTATGAGATAAGAATGGGCCTCAAAGGTCACTGTTGAGGTTATTATAGGTTGCTTGACCGTTGCTTGACATTTACTTAGCAGAGATGTGTAGTTGTTGCTGTATAGTACCTCATGCATCAATAACTAAATTAATAGTGTGTCATCTTTGTAATAAACCAGAGTATTCTTGAGAGTGGCTTGTCCACGGATTTTAGGTAATTTATCCTTATAATCCCAGCAGGGTTGCAAATGTTGAGAGATTGGTGGAGCACAAGGCTGTTTCCAATTACATCAGTGCAGAACAGGACTGGCTGGATCATGTTACATAGGTTTGTTTCTTAGAAATTCACAGTGAGGCAATGTTGGACGTGGTCCCCTCTGACATAAATATAGTGAATGTTACATATGTGTGCAAACATATTTTATATTGGTCTCCTTAGCATTCTGCTTTTAAAAGATACTGAAACTACATGGCATGGGTAACTTGAATGTGGGTGTGTGTTTTGGTATTGGTGATTCTGGTGTTAAAGAGGTCATCTACTGCTCAAACAACAATTACCTGAATGCTGGAAGAACTAAAGCCTTATACATTTTTAAGAGTCACATATTTGCACTGTTAGCCTAAATCTATGAAATATTATATTCATTTCAAATTTTCGATTTAGCCAATTGTCTCAAAGTGTTAGTTGTTTGATTACTCAATATGATATGATGGGTCTTTTTTAGGGAAAATAGCAAGTACTACACATGGACAGAGGGTGGCGCTAAAATCAAACAAATCCCCTTCGTGACAACTACCAGTAAATGCTCTCTAGGCCTGTGTTTTGTATTGTCCTAAAATCAAAGTCAAATTTATTTGTATAGCACATTATCATACACAATCATTATTGTATGTGCTTTACAAAGACAGAACAAAATGGAAATGGTCATTACTGCCTGCAGGCTCAACTTAAAGGCCACTATTCCTCTGGCCTTTTGTGTCTATTTATGTTGAATAGATAGATAGATAGATAGATAGATACTTTATTGATAATAATGTGGCCAAGTACAGTTTACATCCCAAATTATACTTTATTTCTTTAAAAAAAAAAGAAATATCATTAATAGCTTAAATATCAACACATTTCTGGAACATTGAAAGGAGCGAATCTCACTTACAGGAAGATGGGTGTTATTGGTTGGGTTTTGGGTGTAGTTGTTTTTACAAATTTTTACTCAGCATCAAGTGCATAGCATTGCTGTGTTATGTTACGTGCATCTGGTTCCATAGGTTAAAAAGATACACACGGGATTCTGTAACTTTCAGTACAGGCTCCACCCTGAACTTACAGGAACAAAAAAAAGAACATCCTTGTGCTGGAATGAAACTCATCTTGTTTCCTGTTGCTGGGTGATTGAAACCACACAGTACATACACATACCTTCCTGGAAGGGATCCTGTTCTCAAAACATAACTATTTCTATCATGCTTATTGTGTTTACAATAGCTGAGGCTATTATAATAATAATCAGCAATAATAATGAATGTAATTTATGTAGCTATTTATGTAAAACATCCTCTGGTTTGTTTATTTATAACATATGGTTTGTCTGTCCATTTGTCTGTCTATGCACAGGATTATGCAAAAACTACTGGCCCAATTTTTTTTTTTTTTTTTTTTTTTTTATAATTATATTTATTTGATTTCATACATGTAACAGAAATTGCTTATACCAGTACAGACATATTAACTATTATCAATTTACAATCCTACTCAGGCATGGTATTCACATTCTGTTACTCATACACCCATGCACCTATATATACCTAGGACACCCATACCCATTCATACTCCATACATACCTATATACCTGCTGGATGCCCTAGCACACACACACACACACACACACTGGCCCCATGCTGGCCCAATTTTCATGGAACTTCGTGGAAAGGTGTAGCTTTGTCCGAGGATGAACTCATAACATGTTGGAGCAGACCCGACTCTCATCCTTGTGCCACATGGCATTCACACCTGGTTTATCCTCTTGTATTCAAACCAAGGAAATGCCTTTTCTTGATGGTTTGTTAGAAGTCTGGTGCGGTTCGAATGCTATCTGTTCCAAAACCAGGAAATAAACTGCCGTTTTTGCTAGAAATAGAAGCTAGTGTTTATGACATAAACAGACCCAGGTCTGTAAACAAAAATAATCAGGGCTAGCGGGGAGTAATCACACTCGGGTAGGCCTACAGTCCAGTTAAACGGACCCAGTGTGAAGGCAACCTAAAGGTCATGTCCATCTTATGATTATTATTGGAGAATGTTTGTCTACAAAAGTCAATTGCACACTGATATCTCAGGTTTGATTTGCATACACCAGAGCTAAATGACTTTGGCGGAGATCTGTTTTCTGTTTTCCTAGTTTCATCTGTGCAAAGAACCAGCTTGATGTCTGATGTGAAATGAGGGCTGTGAAGGGTTAATTGGGTTATTGATTACCACCCACACTTCATCCTCCATCACATAGCAGCACAGGGTCACTGGTTTAATTTTTTATAATGTTCTCTTAATTGTCATGCCTGTGTCATGGCGCTTTGTGCTTGAAAAGTGCTATATAAATAAATGTTATTATTATTATTATTATATGGCTGTTTATTAGCTGGCAGAGAACAGCATGGAAGGCAGAGTGAAGCGTGTCTGTCAGGTGCAGTTGCGCTGGTGTGACAGTGATGGATGGCCTTAGGCCACGGCCAGAGTCCAGCCTCTCTCTCTCCACCTCGAGCATCCATGATGATGCATCATCAAAATAACAATGTCAGCGATGGTTTCCACCCCTTTGTCTTGCCCTCTGCCCCCCCCTCCCTCTCTCTTTTTTCTTTGACTATCTCTCTCTCTCTCTTTTTGTATCTCTCTCCTTTCTCCCTTCTCCAGGTCCACGTGATAATATGTCTGAATCACTTTTATCCAGGCTCTACTTATTACATAATGCCATTAATAAGCCAAGGTTTGTCTAGGGAATGTGACATGTCACAATGGTGCACGTTTTGTGCTTGTGAACTTTTAGCTCTGCTTGTGCTTCCAACACATTTGCACTGAATGGGCCTTTTGTAGACACAAAAACCAGTTTAAGGCTTGTCTATAGCCAGAGGCCAAGACCCTGGTAGCTATGACAATCCCACACAACTGTAGTGTACAGACACACACACACACACACACACACAAACACACACACACAAAGACCATTGAGCAAATAAACTTGGCCACTGAGACATTGCACATGCAGACTGGCAGAAGCTGCCTGGAAGGGAACCACGAAATGCTTGCACGCTGCTGCTCGCGCTCACGCTGCTGCTCATGCTGGCCCCTGGCCTGGCTGATGAGCTGCGCCTGCGTTGTAGACCCCTGGGGCACATGCTCTCTGTGTCTCTCTTCCCTGGCTGGAACTGTATGATAAGGCCCCTGAAGCTTCAGCTCCTGCTTACAGCGGCCGTCTGCTGCTATTGTGCTGGGTGGAGTGAGGGGGGATTGTGCTGTGGCATTGTGCAGTGTGGTTAAAGCTGATTGATACAGCTTTTGTTCAGACTAGTGTTTGCTGCTTTAAATATAACTATGGTTAAAAGGGCTAAATTTGGACACAAAATGGCTATTTATTTGACAGGTTATATGGATGTGCTTTTAAGAGACATTTATGTGGAGAAATCATGAGGCTTTTTTGTATGTTCTTATTTACCATTTTGGAGAGTATTTAATTACAGTGATTAGGGTACTTAGCCTACATTTCGGTTAGAAGCTGTATTATTGTTGGTATCCCAACCATCACCAATCCTGTTTTTGGCATGCTAGTTCTGCTAAGGATCTTTTCCAACTGGATACTTTCTAAGCCAGAAAACCATCTGCCAGAGGCTACATCTTTCACACACATGGTTCTCCCAGCAGGATGAAGCCATGGTTATCTCTCGTGCAACTCTTGACATCATCTGCCGTCCTCGACATTGTCACAAGTGTAGTCCAGCTGCAGTTCTTTCTGTCCCTTGTTGCATTCATTGGCAGATTTATATATACATGTACTGGCCTAGTTTTGCCTACCCCCATGCTGAGCAATTGAAGTTGAGATTTTATACCATGGCACATCTCTTTTTTGCTCACATTTGCATTTGTTTGAAGTGTAATTACATGGTTTTATAAGCCAGGGATGTTGCCTACTATGGTCATTTTTTTCCTATAAAATATTAAATAATGGAGCTCCCAGTTGGGCCCATATTTCATAAACATAAAAGGGTTTGGAAATAACTTAACATTTCTCCTTTTTTTGCTATACACTATTTAGGCTAAATAATGTTGGTCTCTGTTGAAAAAAAGACTCTAAAACTCCTCAACTGGTCTTCTCGGCCAGTGTTTCTCAAAGTGTGGTCCGCGAGCAGACCTGGTAAAATATAATATCATGTGTTGTTTGCAATATTGAACCAACGTATGTAAATCCAAACAGTTCTTCAACACTGCCTAACTATGCCAGTTTAAAATGAATCCGACAATAAGCAAGGTGGTTTATTGAGTAGTACATTTATTTATTTATCTATCTATCTATCTATCTATCTATCTATCTACAAGTTAATACTACAAGGCTACTAAAAACCGCAGCTTACATGGTTAAAATCTTTGCTTACCAACTTTCACTTGCCCCAAGACGTGACGTAGGCAGGGCCGCCCGTAACCAGGGAGATTGTCAACTTCTGGAAGGAAAGCTAAGAGGGAAACTGAGGAAAGTCACATTTACGTTAGCTACATTAACTGCTACTTTATTCTCCTTTGTAATAAAACTGAGATTCGCCAATAGCGTGGTGTTATCCGGATAGAATAACATTATAATGTTAGGTAATTTACGAGATTAGTTGTCTGCATCAATGTCGTGACGCGGGTCTGCCAATGCAGTTGTCTAGCTGCTACCTGAGCTAGAAGCTATGCAATAAATTGCCAGCCTAGCTAACGTTATTGCTGGTTAGCTATCTTTCATTTATTTTTGTTACCAGGACAGAGTTGATGTAGATGACGTTTTTTAAAGAATAAAGTTCAGATGAGAGTTTAGCCTAGGCCTACCTGAAAATATTTTAGAAACGTCAATGGCTGAGACTGTTGGAGCGATTCTCATGGACCCTCCAGTAATAAGACGCAACCTCAACGCCGCTGATCCCAGGAAAATGAGGCGGATAATTGCGGAGGATCCTGAGTGGTCTCTCGCTGTGGTACCTCTTTTGACCAACCTGTGCTTGGAACACATTGTTATTAACTTCGAAGGTAAAGTTATGACATGCGTTTTCTTTTGATACACTCATACATTAGCCTACACTACAGCCTAGGCCTACAGGGGTGGCCAAAAGTTTTGGCAGTGACACATTTTGTGCTTACAATCACTGCTTCGGCAAACCTATTTTCGATTATTTTTCACACGCATAGGCTACTGGCTAACCATTGCTAAAACAAAAATACATAATTTTAAGCATTTCTTCCCTTCATTTATAGCAAGCAGAAAAAAATCAGGTTGTCTCATAATTACGAGATAATTATCTCTTTATGAGATAAGAATAGGATCCGTGCCGAGGATCTAAACAGCCTTTCAATAAAAGCAAGCACATATTTCCTACTGATTTCCTGCTTTGAATGACTTTCGTACTTTGAGAGATTAAGCTGTTAGGTGTATCTTCTCTAATGTAGCTAGCTAGACCATGTCATTGCCACACAAGTGGGGGCAGAATTGGAAATGTGTCATAAATCATTGTATGTGTCATGTAATTATGGGTTAATTATCTCGTAATTATGAGATAATATGTCATAATTACGAGTTACTATCTCGTAATTATGAGATTATTATCTCATAATTATGACATACTATTTATGACTACTAATTATGAGATAACCTGATTATTTTTTTTTTTTTTTTGTGATGTGAATGCAATGTGCCACCGTAGATTTCAGCTGACTTAGGCCCTAAATGGTTCACACTTTCCCCTGTGCTGATGGTGATACTAAAATGACATTAGCTGATCATTTGTGCCAGGGCCAAAATACATTAAAATGTGTTTTGTGTGTGTGTGTGTGTGTGTGTGCATCTGATCACTCGACACAATATTAGCCACTACAAAAATGGAAAATGTGTGTCACAGTCAAAACTTTTGGCCATGACTGTACTTTTAACAGTTAACGATACACTTTTATTACAGTACAACCAATGCTTCATGATCTCCTGCCTAGTCATAAGGCATACGTGCTGGAGAAACTGCCCCCATCCTTGCCACTGGAGGTGACAGCCAATTTGATCAGTGATGAAGGCTACTGGAAGAAATGCTGTGTGGAGCGCTGGGGCCTGGGGGATGTCACAGCCTATGGGAACAGCTGGAAACGTATGTTCTTCGAACGGCACCTGGAGAAAATCATCGAGCTCTTTATCCCCGATGTCACTGATCCCAAGACGGTTCTGGACATGGTTCCACTCTGCAAGAACTATGTAAAGAAACTGAACATCTCCCAGCTCCTGCCTCCCATCAAGGCTCCTCAGAAGGCAGATGACAACGACTCCTCAGACACAGGGAGTGACTCGGGCTTTGACGGGCCCTCTATGGACCACTTTGACTTTGGTATCTTACTGGACAAACTTATCTACCTAGAGGAGCTGCATTTAGTGTATGGGGTCAAAGGGTGTGGCATGAACTTTGAGTGGAACCTTTTCGAGTTCACATTCCGAGACTGTGAATCGCTGGCAAAAGCTCTTAAGCAATGCAAGACCCTAAGGGTAAGATGTAGTTTTGAACCCATCATTTTCCTTTGACATAAATTATATGAACACTGGCAATAGCATCCATTCCTCATCTTCAAAGAAGACTTAACAGTCTATATTTATAGTAGAATCCATACACTCTTAAACAAATGTGTTGTCCCTATCTGGACACAGAGATGTGTTAAGAAACAACGCAAGATGTGTTGTTTTCAACATATTCGTTTTAAGATTGTAAGCATTAAAGGCATCCTTTGCAAGTTTGTTACCTTAATATAAGTAATTTTGATGGTAAACTAACTTGAAATAGGAAGAATAGCACACCTTCTGCAGCCGTATCTTATCCGTCTACAGAGAACCTGCCATGCAACTTCGCTCTCCCCCGACCAAGGGAATCATGAATTACTTTATGGCATATGTGCAATAATTGTATATTTGTATGAAATTGTGTAATATTACCTTGTCAGTCGACATGGCTCTTTGGAGATTATCTTTGCCGGTTTGTAAACAAATCCACATGAACCATGTCGAGGGGAAAGGTGCAAGCCATGAGTGGTATTTACACAGTTTGTATAACACAAGAGCCCAGTAGCAAAAAAAAAAAAAATGCATTGGATACCTTTAAATGAGCAGCAGACAGCAGGTATGATTTGAATTTAGATCGGGTGCTCACACACAGTGTGCTTTTGTGGTGCCTTGTCCTTGTTTGAAATTATTTCACAGAGCCACACTTTCTCTCACTGTCAATTGTGTCTTGCTCATTTCTATATTTAGAAACTGTAAAGGGTAGTTCTTTCATTGTGCACTGCTAATGGTGTAAAATTGCCTTTGGTTCCTGGCATCAGGCCGTTATCTGGCCTTCCCTGATGGGGACATTTTCTGCTGTTTTTACAGGTGCTCAGAATACTTCAGAGTAAAGTGGACAACGAAAAGTGTCGCCTGCTGGTGAGCTACCTCCTCGATCACCCATCCCTGCAAGACCTTGACCTCTCTCACAACCTCATCAGCGACAGGGGCGCCCGGGCCGTCGGCAAGCTCCTCAACCGGAGCCGGCTGCGCTCGCTGAACGTCTACGACAACCAGATCCGCGGAGCCGGTGCCGAAGCGCTGGCCTATGCCCTGGCCAAGAACACCAGCCTGCTGACCCTCAACCTGCGGCTGAACCGTCTGGGGGACGAGGGCGGACAGGCCATCGCTCAGGCCCTGACCAAAAACCAGACCTTGGTCAACCTCCATCTAGGTGCCAACCAGCTGACCGAGCCCACGGCCATAGCTCTCTCCCAGGCTCTGGTGCAGAACAACACCCTGAAGAGCATCAACCTTTCCTGCAATCGGCTCGGAGTGGTGAGTTAAGCCAAGGAAATTCACTAATAGCACCAATTGATTGATTGATGATTGATTGTTTCATTGAATCTCTGAAACTGTCCCCCCATGTCATCTAAAAATTATTAAGAGCATTGCTATTCGTTTGCTACGTTCGTCTCATAAAAATAATTGTTTGTGCTGTTAAGGATTTTAAGTGATATTGGTACAAATAACGACACAAATCAGCCAAAATACAGTACAAATGATTGAGACTATTTTGGGCAGATTTGGACGGCGAAGTATGGAGGAAGTATGAAGTATGGAGGAAACGAACAAACGGCAGTGTTCTTCATATTTTTTTTTTTGAATGACGGGGGGGTCCAGCTTCATGGAGATGTAACATCTGTACTTCCAAAAACACAAATCTATGAATATATGAATGTGAATATAAATATGAATATCTATAAATAGCACCCTTCAGAAAGTACACACATCTGAGCATGGGCACACGTGTTGGTAGAAAGAGAAGGAGCCTAATATGCACAATGAGGAGCTATGATGATATGCCATGATATGTTGGCAGAGTTGGCAAACATTTTAATGCTCACATGATCCCATGAGTCTTGGCACAGAAAGTCCTCCTGTGTCAAACCATCTCCCCAGCACATTACACATTCATCAGATTCACACATGACTGACTTTTAAAAAGTGATCGTGTGAGGATTAGGTCATGTGCCGCTGTCTTGTGTGTACAAGGTGGCTGTGTCATCTTGACTCATCCAGGCAAAGTGGTACAGTCAGCTGCTAAATTATATCTTGGCACACACTGTAAACTAAAAAAAGATGATCTTAACTTGACAATACACAGTGACCTAACTCAAGTCATAGCAACAAGATGAGCTGACTGGGTTATGTTGAGAGCACTAATATTAACGTACAGCATACAGCAAGTATTTGTTTTTGTTGCTGTGCTTTGCATCCATCAGAAAGTTTGCGCTCTCTGGTAAGTGCTCAGCTTCCTTGAGAAAAGCACAAGGGTCGGACTGTTTCCTTTCCCACGCCTGTTTGATGCACTTTGAATTATTCATCAAGCAGGGGAATGATGGAAGTGCTGCCTAATGGACGAGTAGGGTTGTCCAGTGGGAGGGAGGACGAGTAGGGTTGTCCAGTGGGAGGGAGGGCACTGCTCCGTGCAGTTTGGAGCTTTGATCATCACCCTACGCCCACACCAGACTGCCATTAGATAGCAGATGTGAATTGCTCAGTCCTTAAGAAAAACAAGCTGAAAATGGGATGAGACCCTAATTTTCCTGTGTGGCAAAATACGATATGCAAGGTAACCTGTCCTTGGTGGCTATATACAGCAGTCTCATCATTCCAAAGTAGGCTGGCACATAACTGTGGGCAGACAGGAGGTCATTGCAGCTTGGGTTACAACAGCACAATGTGTGAGCTCACAAAACTTGACAAAAATCTTTTTTTTTTTTTTTCATCTTTAGTGTCATTATTGTGTTTCAAATCAATTGTTTCCTATTTTTGTGAAGAGGGAAAGACAAAACAAGAGGTGATACAGTGACACCAGATACTGAATACATTTTATAAAAGTATTTTTCTGCTTGTTTTCTAGGATGGGGGCAAAGTTCTGGAGGAGGGCATGTCACATAACGACACCGTAGTGGACTGTGATGTCCGACTCACGAGCATCGAGCAAGAGAGTGAGGTCTGCATCAGCCAGATCTTGCGCACCAACCAGAGCAAGACTCGCAGGAAACATACACAAGAACCCATAAAATGATCCCCAGAGCACCTGTGTAATATTTAGTATCCACAGCTACTCATTAAAAAGCACACATCATATTTCACCTGAGTCTTCTCCAGCAGTCTTAGGTCTGTATGTAGGTCTTGTGTGTGTGTGTGTGTGTGTGTGTGTGTGTGTGTGTGTGTGTGTGTGTGTGTGTGTGCGCGCGCGTGCGTGTGTGTGTGGGGTGCGGGGGTAGTGGCGCAGGGTTTGCGGGCTTAAGTGAGCTGTCGGGTCCAGTATTGAATGGCTCCTGAGGGGGAGATTCATTAACGTCTGATAAATTAGCCTTTCCTCAAAAGGTCCTTGACTGCAGAGAGTAGGGGGGAGCTGACCAGAGGTTTGGGTATGCCAGAGGGAGGGAGGTGTGTGGGTGTGTGTGGGTTGTGCTAATGAGATTAGGTCCTCGTAGCATGATGGAGGACTGGGCTTTGAACTGTTAAAAGACATCTCCAGGCCGAGGTAGTAATTATCGGTGCAGCTCTTTACCTCAGACACAACTGGGTTGGGTTGGGGTGAGTCTTGCATTACTGAGAATCAGGCGTTCCAAATGCAATATGCCCTTTTTATAGTCAAATTACTATAATGCTTGAAACACTGACAGCGTGTTGATTAGGGGTGTCACGATTCTCCAAATCCTTGATTCGATTTAATTTTCGATTTTAAAGTCACGATTCGATTCGATTTTCGATCTTTTTTAAAAATATTACTATTAATGCATTCCTTATGTTATTTACTTTATTTTGGGCTTTTCCTTTTCTGTTTCGGGGGCTTTTATTTTGAAACCGATTTTTATTTTGAAACGTTCCAACTGCAAGGTTGTAATGTAAACAGAACAAACATTAGGCTAACAGAGACGTGAACATAGTGAAATGAAACATGAATGATAATTTGATTGTTTCAGCACACTCCGAAGAGACCCAATGTTAGTGTTCATGTGTAGGCTACTTATCAATGCATTTTAAGCCTTAAAGTAATTTTGGACTGTAACTTGATCATCTTTTCACTTGCTACATTTAATAGGCCTAGGCTAAGTTAACATTAGTGTGAATTGACGTGAATGAACAACAAAATACTTTCACACTGGTAATTTCAGAGTAGCAAGAGGGGCCTCGATTTCGGTAGGTTGATGTGTAGCCTATATTTTAACTGGCTGCAGCCTAAAATTAGAGTGTTGACGTCGCAGTTCAGCATGCGTGTGCGTTTGTGCGTCTTGGCATGCTACATGTTGGACGTGAGATTGGGGGTGTGGCTGCATCGTCGATTGTACTTTTGAGTTCGAAGTTCGAGATTAAGATATAATTTCGATCGATTTCGATATAAAATCGAAATTGTGACACCCCTAGTGTTGATACAAATGCTCAGGGCTGAATGATTGTAACAAAACAGCAGACAAAAAGGATCACAATCAGCTAAGAATCCATAGGAATACGGTGTATAGCGGTTTCTTTGTCATGATTCTGATCTTATTACATTATTATTGTTGGTCTATGTGTATTTTTATCTTTCGACAAAAATGTCAGACTCTACATTTAAGCGCACAGTATGGTTGCAGGTGTCGTAGAGTTCCTCAAATGACTGAAACCTCTCTTTTGCTTATTAGGTTTCGTAATACTCTTCCAATAAACTGTAAGTAAAGGATAAAGCACATAAATAGACAGCAACATTTACTGTAAACTTCATTCACCAGTAAAGACACAGACTTCTTTTATTAGATTTGCCATAAGTGACTTGAACACACAGATTTGGTTTTCAGTTGTTTTACTGGTATACTGTATGTAACAGACGGCAAAGGCAGCAGTGTGGTGAAAGTGTTGACATACATACAGACTTGTCATTTTTATTCCAACACATTTATTATTGAGCAATCCATAAACACCTACCAGTGAAAGAGTTAATCTAGTAAAAAATGTCTGTTGCTGTCAGGAATGGCTGCATTTGAGCCAGGCTTTGCGCACACAACTTCAGAATAAGGAAGTAGAAAAAACATGGCTGAAAGAAAAAGAAACAATGACCTCCATTTTTATCTAATTGATCTTGACACGAAGAAATCCTGAATGGTTAACATGCCATTACACTTGACTGTCATCATTACAGTGTGTGTGTATTATAAAAGAGAGCTTGGCATCATTCGCACTGCACCAGTTCTGTCATGTCCAAGGAAACAGACGTCAAGCTGAAATAAAAAGTGAATTTTTGTTCAGCTGAATATTTTGCCCTTAAAGCATAAGATGTTCTAGGCTTCATGGTCTGTTTTCATATACAGTATACAAACACACATCTACTGTCAGTTATCCAAATTTGACCCCCTTTTCAAGGAGATTATTAGGCTGTATTGAATGGTTTAATCATTGAATATACACACATATAGTCTTATCCAATCACAAATCCTCTACATTTAGCTTTAAACCAAACCCAAACAAATGATGTGCTGTTCAAGTGCGGCACATTCAACAAAACAAACAATACCACACACATTTTTTTCACACCTCTATTCTATGTACATTAACAAAACCCGTCTTTCCTTGAAAGCCTCAAAATTGTATACAACCTCATAAAAAGAGATTCACCAAGGTGACCGCAAGGTGAGAAACAGAAGAAAATGACATCTTGTCTTGTGATAAAGGGTTTGATGTTAACAGTCAAAATGAGGTCAATCTTGCCCCGACTCTGCTTTCCTGGAATTGTTCTTGTGACTCAAAGACAAAAACATTCACCTAATGCCTGAGCAGCTACCTCACATGAAACCACAAACAAATATAAGAGTAAACATGACCCGTCAACTGTTCCGTTTTAAAATCTAATGAAATAAACAAGGGCTGTATAGGAACATGAGGCCGATCATAGGCCTGCCTGGTGAAGAAATATTGTGCTGTAATATTGTGTATTAATAATAAGCCTCTTGAATACCTCAGAGTGATAATTAGGAATTAAGACAAGGGGGGGGTCCTTCTTGATGTAGGACTCATTACGACAAACAGACCCCCCCTTTTGTAAAACACCAAAGCCTTAATAGGTGCAATTTACACATCACAAGGACATTTGCTCAACGTGTGTGGAGGGCTCACCCTACTCTCAATAGCATGAAAACATGATCTGCCTATCCCTCTTCAACCGACACATAAGATAGTCAGAAAAGAAAGGATTATGGAAGAAAATATGGCAGAAAGAAGGAATTAAGGAAGGAAAGAATGAGTGGTCCAACCTGGCAAGTGCTTTCATTAGGTGTTGCATAGCGGTGAATCCATAGGGGAGGTACGTGATAACGCAGCACAGAAGACTTTTGGCCTCAGCACAGGCAGACTTCATGGCCCCTATAGTGTGTGTTTGTTTTTTGGTGCCTTGAAAATGCTTTCTTTTTTTTTTGTGGAAATACGCAGAATATCACAGAAAAGAAAAAAGGTTTGGAACAGGAAGATGTATTGTAAGAGAGCAATCCCATGCACCACACCATTTCAGTAACAGACCAGTTTTATACTGTATGTATACAACATTCATATCACCTTCATTTTCCACAGGGCAAGGTCATCATATTCAAAAATCTTTACCCCCTCAGCTCAACCTGCATCTTTGTGATATGGACTCTATAAAAGGGAGGGAGGCCATAAACATGGTGTATAGTGCTGATGGGGAGCAAAAGCAGTGAGCTCAGAGCTGAAGGTCACAGTCAAACAGATAGCACAGATATATAGCAGGAGTCTGCGCACCGCTAACCTCCCCCCTCCAGTCATGCGTTTAGAAGGAGCTAATAGAGTACAGAGTCACCTCAGGGGAGGCTATGAGTGGGCAGGTCGGCCAGCTGATCTCAGGTCAGTTGCTGGATTAGTATGAGCGTGTGTCGCGCTGTGGTCGTATTGCGGTGGGTATAGCCTATGGGCCAAAGGTGACGTCCAGCCAGGCAGCTTACATTCAATGTAATGTCCCCCTAGTCATGGCCTATTTCCTCTGTGAATGCACTTACTCATGAACTACTATGCTATACAGGTTCCTGATGATCAGGCCTTGTGGCTGACTGGGTCATGTGGTGGAAGAAGTGAAGGTGGTTAGGGGAAATCCAGAAGAGAATAACCCTGCATTTCTATGACGATTACCTGTGCATTAGCAATACTGTTGCAACGCATGATGAAAGACTATATGGCTCTGTCATTTATCTGTCAGTGTTCTGATATTGATATTGGTTCTCTGCCATCATCACTGCTATTGTAGTCGTTTAAATCTGTTAAAAAAATATATTAAACTGAACTGTGGCAGCCTTGACACAGCATTCTCTTTCTCTCTGATCCCTCTCTCTGTATCTAAATTGAACATCTAGACTTCCTAAATGAACGTGAAGCCTGCGGCGACACAGATATGTGGACTATTTTTGACCAAGGGCTCTCTCTTTCTCTCTCGTTTCCCTCTTTCATTTGGAACCTCTCTTTCTTTCTCACTCATCCCCCTCTCTTTCTCTTTCAGGTGTCAGCAGCACGGCGGCAGGGTGTCAGGTTTGTTATCCAGCCCTTTTGTCTCCTGACTGTCTGCCTGGACAAGGCCTTACGAAGCTCAAATAGCGAAAGCTGCTCCAGTCGGAGAGGGATTCTGCAAAAAGGAATTTTATGTTCTTATGTGACACGGCAAGGGCATCTTAAAAAAAATTAAAAAGCCCAAATTAAACTGAATGTCCAATTTTCCTGGAATTTTATACTCTTGCAGTAGGCCATGATTCGTTGTGGCACAAAAATGTCAGATTATTACGAAGGGAAGATTACTGTTCCGTGACACGAGTGCTCTGCACCCTTTACTGACTTCCAAAACTGGTCTGGCAGCTATATACTTAGCCTTCCATTTTCAGTTGTTTTTCCAAGTTTCCAGGGAAAATTACATTATTATCATTAGAACATAAGAATCCCCACACGTTTTGTGTGTGTGTGTGTCTATGTACAGTATGTGTGCGAGGCAGAGAGCAAGCAACATCTCTCAACACCCTCTTCATTCATCATTCATTACTCATCATGTATTACTTGGTCCTTAAATCAGTGCTTGAAACATATCCTGTCTCCTCTATTACTAAAAAAATCCTACTTTTCCTTCTGTAGCTGATCTCAGTCACAAAGCACTAAGGATGCGAGCATTTTGAGGCTACATGAGTCATCAGCATCAGGCACTTAACAGATTACAAAAAAAGAGGTAGTTCTAAGAAACCAAAATGACATGTTGAGTATGTCAGGGCCTTTTTTTCAACCAGAGCAAGAGATGCAGGAAGTGAACTGTGCCCTGTTTGCAATTTTACAGTATTAGCTGTAGCATGTTATCATCTCTGTTGTTATTACTTTGAATCACTTTCTGGAAGTTGCTGCAATACACATAAGCCCTACTCTTTGACTATTCAAAAATGGTTGATTGTTGTAATAGGTGTAATAAGGTGTAATGATGCGGACTAATAATACTAATAATACTAATAATAATAATAATAATACAATTAATAATGTGGCCACTCACATACATCTAAACCTAACAAATTGCACAACAGCCTATATTGTGCTCCTCCATTTTAGAGAAAAACTAACCAAATGCCACAAGCACAGCTTTGGCTAGCCTTGGGATTGAAAGGCCATTCATGTAATATTCATCAGTGTGAAATGGCAATGTTAAGAAATAGGTCTACTCATCGCCATATCTAAAAAAAATCTTGACCCACATTTAACAGTGTTTCTGCAGCATATGACTGCTGAGGTGTTGTTAATTGTCAGTCAAGTTTTCTACGCTAGAAAACAGCGTTCCTGTAAGCACTGCCTACTCTTTCACATTTCATTTCTTGAAATCCCATGGTATGGTTGGAATAATTTAATAATTCCCGCGTGTAACAAATCTGACAATAAAATTGAGATGGAGTGAGTAAAAACCAAAACAGGTAATTTTGAAAGAGGAGTGTGCTTTGAGCCTGTTGTGATAGTTCCCTTTCGGCATTACGATAAATGACAGCTGGCTAAAAGCTGAACAGACCACTACTCCCTTCACAAACACATAGGCTGAATATATCACAATACCTTCATTTTCATTTCATTATTTGACATGTAACTAGACAGGACTTCTGCATGAAGAGAGAGAGAGAAAGAAAGAGACTCCAGGAAACGTCAACCACAGGAATTCCCAAAGCAGCATACCTGTCTAGGGAAAGTAAACATTCCTCTCTTAAACCCTCGGATTACTCTTCCTCCTCTACATTCTTCCAAACGTATCCTTAGTTATTCACCCTCCCTTAGCATGTCTGCTTGTGGCGTCATAAGGAAGTCTCCACGCAGGAGCCGTTGCGGTGCAGCGAGCGGTGGTCGTGGTTGAGGCAGCCCTCGTTGCGGTGCACGATGAGCACGGGGAAGTAGAGGGCGTCCTGGTAAGAGGGCGGAGCCGGCGTCTGCTGCTGTGCGGCGTCTTCGCCGGGAGCACCGCCGCCAGTGGTAGTGGCGCCGGAGGAGAGCGACGGTCCGGCCAGGCAGCGCGTGCTCTCGGTCGGGCAGCCGTGGTCGCCGAGGCTGCCGCCGCTGTGGCTCCGCCAGAGGCAGCTGCGGCGAGAGCCGTACAGGCGGCTGAGGGAGAAGCGGCTGGCGCTGAAGGGCAGGCGTGGACCGCCGCCGCCAGCGCAGATGCTGAGCGCGCTCCGCGAGAAGATGGACGAGCTGCTGATGGCCCGGTGGCACCGCTCGCAGTTCTGCCGGTAGCCGCCGAAGGTCCCGATCCTCATGCCGCCGACCGCGCCGCACGAAGCGTAGGTGTTGCTGCCGCCGCCGCCGCCGCTGCCCAGTGCCAGGTCCATGAGCACGGCCTCGGAGTAGCTGGGCACCAGCTGCTGGTTGGAGCGGATATGCCACTCCAGCTCGGTGCTGTCGATGGTGTTGACCCGCGGGATGTGGCGGCAGAAGGGCGGCCGCCTCCGCGACGCCGGTGATCGGCACGAACGGGTTTAACAGCTTCTCCACGTGGTAGTGCGCCGACGCCGTGTGGTACTCAGTGAGCACGCGCAGCGGCCACGAGAACGTGAGCGCCGCCGCCGCCCAGAAGACGCCGTGCGACGCGTACCACGGCAGCCGTGTCGGGTCGGCGAACGCCACCACGTACTCCTTGAAGTCGACGTTCTTCAGGTGCATGCCCTCACGCGCCTCCATGTAGTCGTCCAGACCCTCGTTTTCGGTGAAGAAGCGCGCGCGCTGCGTCAGGTACGAGTTCTCCGACTCCACGTTGGCGAAGCTGAAGCACTTGGTGAAGCGCAGACGCGTGACGGGGAAGCCCTCCAGGCCCGTCAGCCGCTTCGAGATGTCCTTGACGCCGCAGTTGCCGTAGTCAAATTCCGCCGCGGCCACGTGCGTGTTGACGCGCTCGTGGTACACCTGCGTGGTGGTGTACGCGTCGCCGTTGCGGTAGCGCGTCACCTGCCGCGTGCGCCGCACGTAATGGTAGCTGATGGCCTTCCACCAGATGCACGGTGTGGCCTGCTGCATGCGCCCGATGCGCTCCGACACGCTGTCCACGTCCACCTTGAACTGCAGCTCGTTGCGGCTGTAGCAGTGCCAGCACTCCACCAGGTAGACCACGTAGAGCATGGCCAGGAAGGCCAGGGGGATGTAGATGTAGCCGTTGGCGCACGGGCTGTCGTGATACATCATGGACTTGCCCTTGTAGGCGCTGTCGAAGGACAGCCGCGTCACCTTGGTCACCAGGCACCAGGCCATGGCGCCCACGCAGCAGTACATGAGCAGCGACAGCACCAGGCATTTCCAGTGCGACTCCCGGCACAGCGACTTGCTCAGGGACTGCTTCACGGCCCGCTGCTGCGGAACACACACAGACAGACAAACCAAACTGTCAGCAGTGACTCCACTTACAGTACGTGCTAACAGACACTGTGCTCAAATAAGTACTGTACAGGAAGGCATTTCATGTAGATTGTTGCTAAAGATATGAGAATTATTTTTATGGGGGTGGCATGACTGGAAGGAAATCTCAACATGACTTGACTGTCACGTATATGTATTGTATGGTGGTGCATTGTGTCATGTATATGTATCGTGTTGTGGTGCATTGTATCACGTATATATGTATCGTATGGTGGTGCATTGTGTCCCGTATATGTATCGTGTTGTGGTGCATTGTGTCACGTATATATGTATCATATGGTGGTGCATTGTGTCACGTATATGTATCGTGTTGTGGTGCATTGTGTCACATACAGTATATGTGTCGTGTGGTGGTGCATTGTGTCACATATATGTATCGTGTGGTGGTGCATTGTGTCACATATGTATCGTGTGGTGGTGCATTGTGTCACGTATGTGTCGTGTGGTGGTGCATTGTGTCACGTATATGTATCGTTTGGTGGTGCATTGTGTCACGTACAGTATAAGTATAAGTATATATACTCTTTTGATCCTGTGAGGGAAATTTGGTCTCTGCATTTATCCCAATCCGTGAATTAGTGAAACACACTGCACACAGTGAACACACAGTGAGGTGAAGCACACACTAATCCCGGCGCAGTGAGCTGTCTGCAACAACAGCGGCACTCGGGGAGCAGTGAGGGGTTAGGTGCCTTGCTCAAGGGCACTTCAGCCGTGCCTACTGGTCGGGGTTCAAACCGGCAACCCTCCGGTTACAAGTCCGAAGTGCCACGGCTGCCACCAGTATATGTATCGTGTGGTGGTGCATTGTGCGTCAGTTGATGCAAAACAGAGAGACACTAAACTATTCATGCATCATCAATCGTATGTGCTAAGAGACTCCAGAGGAGTTGGGCATTGCCTGGGACTTCCCCATTATAACTGGCTATTCATATTGGCTGGCTTGTGCTTTGCATAATTTCACTGCATTTCTTACTTCCAGTAACTATATGCATGTAACAATAAACTTCATGTATCCTTGTATCCTTGTATCCTTGCATAGTATTGTATAGCATGTCTGACTATGCACAGATAGTAGATATCAACAGTATATAAAAGTGGAGCTCTACTGTAAACTCCAAGATCACTCTAAATGAGAGCTGCTCGATTATGGCAAAAATTATCATTATCCATTAACCATTATCAAGGTTATTTTGTTCAATATTGATATCACGATTATTAAACACGAGTACTGTGATTTTGGATTTTTTAGATCCAATCCAGGAGGGACAAACATGAAACAGAGGGATAGCTCCAGAAAGATCCTGTCCACATTGGATGATGACATGTTGAGCCTTGTCAATGGTGAAAGAACAGTTTTATTTGATTTGACGACATGCCAAATAAGTTTGTATCACATCGCTGCTTATTTATTGGTGGTATTAGTGTGCTCATTCAATACTGCGCCGATTCTAATCAATTTAGTCCCTAATCAAAGTTTGGACCTTAACAATCTAAAAAGAATACATAATAGAAAAAGAGACAGTATACTTGAGACTAAGTAGACTGCTGCCTGAAAAGTAAAGACAGGGAAAGTGTGTCCTTATACAGCATGCTCAGTGACCGGCGCTGCCAGCTGGTCATTCAACCATATGGTCAAAAACAACAACAGGAAGCAGCACATCCTCCTTCGGAGCCTGAAAACACATGCAAGAGGCTTCTGACCCCAGCCCTGGCTTTCTCCTGAGCTTACAATGTTATTATTGGCAGACGACTGAATCAGCAAAGCACTGACATTGCTGAACTCAGAAAAAGAGAGAGAGAGAGAGAGAGAGAGAGAGAGAGAGACACAGCCTGGCAGCTGCTGCTGTTTCTGGTCCTGTGACAGCAGGGCAGCATCAGCACCACTGCCGTTAGTGGTGCTGGAGGTCAGGTCCTCCCTCTTCACTGTAAAGCACTTTGTGTGCCCCTAAATACAGCACTGTTTTAATGTAATGTGTTGTTGATGTTGTTTGAAAGTTAACAAATCTCTGGATGAAAGCTCTTTACTGTTACAACCTAATCAGCAGTGGACAGTTGATTGCCGGAATAGCTTAATTATGGACAACAGATAGAGGCTTATGTGTGTGAGTGTGTTGGTGTGTGTGTTGGTGTATTGTGTGTGTGTGCTGGGGAGGAGAGAAGAAAGGCAGCCCAACAACCAACTTTGGCCTATTTTTTTAATCAAAGGTGGCCTTTCTTTGCCCAGGTATAAGTTGTCTTAAGTTGTCTCAGTTACCAAGTGAAAAAGAATTAAAAGGATGTGCTGGATCTGAATCTGTGCATTCTACTGTATACGCATACATTTTCTAATATGCTTCGCATCTGCTGTTTTTTTTACCTCCCATCTGCTTGTCCATTGATAGAATGTGCAATAGCACTGGTAGGATTTCTTATTGAGTTTGTCTAATGCACCACTGAGGCACCGTAATGTTCACTTAGAGAGGCACGCCTTCCATTTAACACAGAAGCCAACCTCGCCGAGCACAAGGCAGATAGCATCCCTGCTGCTCGTGTACTCTTCCCATATTGTCATCCGATCTGCAGTTACACACATCATCCTTTTTCAACCATCCACCACCATCTTGGTTCAACATTCTTTGAGGCTGAACTCTGGTAGCCTTTACAGCGAGTAAAATATTAAACGGGAGAAGTTGATTCGTAAGTGCTGCAGCATGCCTTATGCATGACTACAGTGCAGAACACTCGTATCTGTGCTCATCAAAATCAAACATCCAACGCATGCTTCAGCCCTAACTGACACATTTTAGAGTGTATTTTTTCCAGAGACTCATCTCCAAAGAGTCACCACGTATCAGGCACGGACAGGGGATGCTTCCTGTATTTTAGCAAGGCAAATTGGTTTGTGCGCGACACAATTTTAACAGGGGCCAATTCTCCTGCAAGTCATGCACGCATTCAACCAAAGCATCTTTGAACTCACACACAACCTCCAGGCATCGTTAACTACCAGCAGACCACATCAGTGGCCTGCCACGTCACAGGGGACCATGCACAGGCCTAGGGCCACTCTCAGGAGAGGACGAATGGATCAGTACTCACTACATTAACATATGTCCGTGAGCTGTCAGTTTTACCAGTTCTAAGTATGTGAAGAGCAATACTACCAAGTCCCTCAGGATCCTACACTAATGGACCCTGTAATTCCAATTAAAAGAAAATCTGTTGTTAATTTGAAGTCGTTGTGGAGTAGCGGATGCTCAGTCACTGTTATTTGGCTAACTGCTCGTGTGAAGAGTTACTGAGAGTTTGTTTGCATTTTTGTGCCAGTGTCTGTGCCACTGTCTGTGCCAGTGTATGTGCTGTGATGGCGTGGCGCTGGTTGAACATGAGGGCACATGACGGGGGTGGTGCTTTTAACATGGCAGCAGCCAGTAAATAATAGATGTGGCTTTTCCATAATTATCCTCCCCACCTTGTCACATGGTTCTCCCTGAAGCCCACCCTGCCATAACTCCCAAAGGGTAGGGAGGAAAAAGAGGAGGAGAGACAGGGAGAGAGAGGGAGGGAGGGAGAGAGGGAGAGGGGGAGAGAGGGAGAGGGGGGGAAGAAGGAGATAGAGAGAGACCATTTCCACTAAATCAATAGATGTTAGATTACTCTCTGATGACTATTATGTTACATGTTCACTTTAGATGTATTATTTGTCCAGCTGACAAAACTACAATGCTGTCCAAGCAGTATCCTTCGCACAATGTAAGGTTTTTTATAAACAAGTATGTGTATTAGATATTTTATAAAACTTTTAATCCTCCATCGTCTTGAATGTCAATACTTCCTTTGTTATGTATTTCCTCCTATAAGTACAATGCACAACATGAGTTGCACTATTTCTTCTGCCCACTTTCACATTGCAACTACGTGTGATATGACACCCATGAGCATTTTCAGAACAAATCATTCTAACATATTAAAGGCCACATCCAAAAATGAGGGGTTTTAGTTTAAGTAAACTGAAAGGTTGACTATTTTATAAAAAATAAAACAAACCCATCAAGTTCCACATTAAATATGTGGTTCTCATGCAGTGGTTTTTATTTCAGCTTTTGCTGACCACAATGAGATAATGCTCTTGTTCTTTTCTTTCCCCACTTCCTGGCCTTGGCCTCCCTTAAGATGGCACATTAGTGCAGTGAAACATCCCCTGGGTAACAGAACACTGAGCTATAAAATGGACCAGTATCATGTTATGAGCTTTAGTGGAGATCAGCGAATGTGCGTTGTTTCATGGAGCTAAGAACTGCGTGTTTAAAGATGTCTCATTTTAAAAGATTAAGAGAAGCTCTTTGTGAGTGAGGGATGTGTGAGCACATACTGCCTCTCCTTTCCACTGGTAGGCAGATAGGCAAACCCACATAATTAACACTGAAACTCACAGTGTTCATTAACTTCATACTGTAGCTGGATGTGCATGTTCAATAGTCTATTTATAGTTTCAGTGGACCATATTATGTGACCTCTATCAGGCCTACTAGAAAAGCAGTGACTCAGGACTGTGCAGCCTTTGGAGGGGGAAAACACTGATAAAAATGAATAATCCATCTCTACAATTGAAATTTGGAAAAATAAAGTTCTGATGACAAATATATACAATGTTAAGCTTTTCTGGCATAAATAAGGATACATTTGGTATATCCTTGCTGGGAGTGAAGGATAGCTATACACCCTGCAGGAACAAACAAGGCCTGTGCTCTTAATAATTAGTTTTATGATCCCAGATTCATCAATTTATATGTTCCTGAAATACTGACATTCACCCAATACATACACAAAAAGAGTTTCTACTGACAGTTATTCCCTCTGTAATATCTCATGTCGCTATAACATGTTGTGACAGTACTCTCCCTGTGAGCCATGGCCCCAATATCTTTTCCATTCATCTTCATGTAAAAATCGGCCAGCTACTATAACTTATGCAATCCCAGCAAGCCCTGTCAGCACTAGTCTCGTACTGTAGCCCTTCAGAATTCATTCACAAGTCACTGAAAGACCCTTGTGTCACGCTCACACTGCACTACATTCATCCTTAATCAAATAGTGTCTGTGCTTATTAACAATGTAGAAATTAAATGGTAAACGATGCCTATTCCACATTCTCATCAAGTAGGCTGTTCATTTCAAAACCCTATAATAAAAGTTATTATATTGATATTATATTTATGTAAAGTAGCTCTACTTCTCTCACAATAATTTATGTCATTTTTATCATGTGATAAGGCATGGAAGATGAAGACAGAATGTAATAGCAAGCCAGCCTATCTGAATTTTAATTTTGCTGGCTGAAAGAGTGGCAAAACTTGAAATAAATGAGCACACATATGGCCAAATGGGATGAACACACTGTCTGAGAACGTAAGAAAACATGCCCTGTCATTGCAATATTTCATGGCTCCTTGAAGAGGTGCTAGTCGGAGACAGAGAGATGCCAATCAATTTGATACCCACCAGGGAGCAGGCATTTAAAAGGGATGGTGGTGGGGGTTGCATTTCAGAGGCTTGAGGGGAGACAAACAGACGGCACACATACACACACTACACACTTGCTGCGCGCGCACACATGCTCACACACACACATACACACACGCGCGCGCACACACACACACACACACAAACGCGCGCAAACAAACAAACACTTGGATGCACTCATACACACAGCAAAACGAGCATTGGCGAACCCAAAACCAACAGAAACTGATATAAAATAATTGGCTATCATACCCATCCATCCTAATTCTTATAGACCTGTGACAGGATTAATGTGCTTCCTGGTGATTTGCACCTTCATCCTAATAAGACGTTCTGCTTACAATTACACATAAAGAATTGAAATATATGAATGGAAGACGTTTTGCATATGTGTAGTTAGATAATGTGTGTTTTCACCTCCTCGCGGGGGCTCTCCGCGTCCTCCTCGGGAACGGTGGTGGTGCTGCTTTCACTCGCTGTCACAGCCGATGCCAGGGACATGATGATATTGGTAATAGTAAAAGCTCATGGATCACTTTAAGACCAGGCTCCAAATAGCAACGTAACATAAACTCGCCATGCATCATCCAGGATGGGTGACTGTTGATTCCAAAATCCTTAAATCGTTCAGCGCACAGCCTCTAAAATTTCTCCACGCGAAAAACATCTCTGACAGACAGAAGCACAAACCTGACCGTAGTCCATTCACGTAGCCAGCATCATGAGCCCTTTCATATACATCATCGCCTCCAAGCTCGTGAATGAAGAAAAATCCAAACAGCTGAGTAGCAGGTGCATCAACAACGGCTTTTCTTCACACCGAAAAACATGGGCGACAGATAAATAAAAAAATTCCTTACAGAACAGTGTAGCCCTACGAAGAACAATGGGCAGGCATGTAAATAACGAGACAGCGAGCGGGGAATAAACGAATTAGCACTAGGTGAACGATGGCGTCGTGGGCACGCATTGAAGCCACATCCTCTTCAGGTAACAGCGGGAAGGAGTTGGGAGAAGGAGTTGAGCCGCTCGTTTACATTCATCTCCTACGGGAGAGGAACGTGACCTTATCCATGCGCCCTGGGTTACGCACCTCTCTGTAGCTGCAGGAGATGTGATGCTGACTTGCAGATAGGTCAGGCCCCAGTTGTGTGGAATACATATAGGCACATTTACTATATATGTAAGTCTATACATTTTCAAGCAGGATGTTACTGGCAGTATAAGCGGTGCAACTCATAATAATTTAAAACGAATGAAACGCGCACCTTGCGACAGCTATCACACAATTTAAAGTTTAAAAAGTGTTTTTTCTTACCAGGCACATGTGTTGAACTTTGACGATAAAGGCAAAGGGATTGAGGCCTGTTCTTCTACAGTGCACTTTATCACTGAGGCATGATGTGACAATGCTGCCACACCCACTTGCTCTGCCTGTGTTCCTGATCTGTTGTGATCCTGATTCATTTGATGCAAGATACATATTAGTAATAGTAGATGCCAACGTAATGCCAAAAGTAATGACCAGTTCAGAGAAGACATCTACTCCATTCAGTGCACAACACCATGACCTAGGTGAACTGCTATCAGTCGTTTGCATAGAGTTTGACTGTCTTATTGTATCAGGGGATCTAAACTTGCATGTGGATAATCCTGAAAACAATTATGCCAAGGAATTCATTGCACTAATCGATACTTTCTCCTTAACACAGCATGTACAGGGGCCAACACACTCTCTCGGCCATACCCTCGACCTTGTTATCACAAAGGGTCTCGATGTCTCTACAGCTGTTAAAGACCTGGCCTTATCTGATCATTTCTGCGTGTTCTTTGAATGTGTCTATGTCCCGACACACTCAAAACACAGCTATGATGGTAAAAAGGAGAATAATAAATGATCAGACAAGTGCTCTCTTTGAGCAAGCACTTTCACTAAAGTCAAGCCAACTGTCAGACTCTGTAGAAGACTTATTTGATCACTTTAATGTAAAAATGGTAAACATTATGGATGACATTGATCCATTACAATTCAAGAAAGTTAAGGACAAACAG